>NW_025795612.1:0-20125 GCF_021613505.1 Equus quagga
GGAGCTTCTTGAATAAGTGGCATCTGTTGTTGTTACTTTCCAAGAGAGAATGCCCCTGGACCTGATCCCTGGTGGGTGAGGAGCTGCCAGCAGCATCTTCTCTCCTCTGTTCCTCCCTGGGGAACTGACCTTCCTCTGGAGTCTGCTAAGGTCCCCAGGGCTGTCAGCTAATGGCCTGGGGACCTTGTCCACCTGTGCTCTCCATGCTGAGTCTCAGGTGAAGGATCAGGCTGTGTCCCTGCCCAGATGTGGCTCTTGGGGCTGAGCCCTGGCTGGTGACCAGCTCAGGAGCCTTGGGACTGGGATGGCCGGGAAAACGTTGCTCCCTGTCAGCCCTGCCCAGGAGGCCACAACTCAGCCCTAGCACAGGCTCCCCAGGGTCACTGGAGTCAGTAGCCCTGGGACAGGTGTCCGGACAGGGACTTCTCAGGGCTGAGTTTCTCTGTGCGGATCCCACGGGGCCCCTCAGGCCAGGCTCTGATCCTGCAGGATCTACCTCAGGGCCATGGTCCCAGAGAGCACCCCAAGGGGCTGCACTGAGACTCATCTCCCTCTGCTGAGTTAGCCCAGCCCATCTCTCTGGAGGGGATGTCTACAGGGTCCAGATTCCAGGAAAGAAATTCCAAGCTTTTGATGTTTTTCTCCACTGTTTGTGTCCTGCAGTAAATGTTCAAATCTGTACATGAGACATAATGCAGAGGGGGATGTAGGCCCAGTCCAGGCCTGTCAATCCTGTGTGTGTGAAGTAGAATCATCCCACCCAACACCCGGAGGACAGAGAGGAATCACTCACAGTATATGTGGAGCTGTCCAATTGCTGTATCAACTAGGGAGTTCTTCCTCGTGACTAGTAGGGTGTAGTATCCTGTGTTCTCTGGGATGACGTTCCGGAACAGCAGGGATCCATCGGGGTATAATTTGTGTTGACTGGTGTATGCAGGCCCTGGGGTAATTTTTGATGTATTTATTCCAAATGATGCAATTTCAAGTTTGGGATCTACTTTGTCCCCTTTGTACCAGGCACAGCCTGCAAGATCCTCAGGCAGATTGTAGACAAAGAGAAGAACCTCCATCCCTGTAATAGCATTGGTCGGCACTGATTCAATAATGGGTTTGGCACTGGTGGGCAGGTTCCAGAAGGTTAAGAGTGAGACTAGGAGGGAAGAGAGAGAGATCAATCAATATTTGGGCATATATATTGGGATGGAAAGATGAGGCCCTGGGTCCTGAGCAGGTCTCTTCATGTCTTAGACTTGGAGTTTGTGTGTGTGTGTGTCCACTGGTCAAGCTCAGCAACATGACCACCATTACTTCAGCCCATTTGAACTTCTTATTTCCTCAGTTCCTAACACTCTTCCTCGGGTGTCTGCCCAGCTCCCTCCCTCCCTGCCCTCAGCACCCTGCTCACTCTCACAGGCATCCTTGGGAGATGCCTTCCCTGACCATCTGTTCTGAAGACCCTCCATCTTCACTTTCTGACCTTTCCCTGCTCTCTTCCGTTCATGACAATGTCAGTCCTTGACATCACATTCTAGATCTCTTGCTTCTCTCTCCTCATCCCCACAGGGTGTGAGTTCCTGAGGGCAGGGACTTCTCTGATCTTGTTCCCCTAAGGCCTGGAATGGGCTGCAAACACCTGTGGGTGAATGGACGAGTGTTCCCAGGGCCCTCCACATCCTGGTGTTTATTTGTCAATTTCTGAGGGTTGTGGGTAAAGACAATGTTTAGTGTCCCGAGTTAAGTTTTTTCTGCTGTCATCCTCTAATAAATTATTAGTATTATCATCAAATTTCAAATATTATTGGCCAGTGATACCTAACTTGAATAGGTACAGCAGTTGAGGCTTTCCTGCCCCTCACCCCTTCCAGATCATGAGATTTTCCTTTTGCTGGGTCCCCTCCCCCAATCCTACTCTGCTCCCATGTCCTCTCCCATCGTGTCCAAACAGAAGACCTCTGTCCCCTCTCAGAGCCCTGTCCTCCCCAGGAGACCCCAGAAGTTCTCTGTTCTCCCGTCTCCAGCCCACCCTCAGGGAATTGCCCTCTCTCGCCTGCCAGCAGGAACCCATGTAGGATGTGCCCTCTGTGGGTGGTGGCTGAAGGGGTCTCCATGGCGTCTGCTGCTTGCTCTGACCTTCCCTCCGTGAGAAGAGCTTATGCCCCAGAAAGGCTCACAAGCACTGCTGTCCTTCTGCGCTCTGTGCTGAGCCTCCTCCTGGGCAGGAGAGCCTCCTGAGTCATGTGGGCTGGGGGCGGGGTCTCTGCCCAAGTCCCTCCTCCTCCCTCTCCTATTCCAGCCTCCCTGTCCCCTTCTTTCTCTTTCCCTTCTATCTATATTTTGTTCCCTGGGAATTGCTGAGTCCACTGCATTCTTCTGCAGTGATTCCTCACTGCACACACACACACACACACACACATACATGCAAGCCCTTTTTTGGACAAGCAGAAGCCTGGGGCATCATGTCTTGAGTAGTCCCCATAGCTCAGGGTGGGGGTACACAGTCACCCTCCCTCTCTCTCATCCCCATCTGGCTTTTCCCTTCAAATGATGAGCCCCAGAGCTACACCAGGACCTCTTGTCATAGAGGCGTGTCAGGGAGCAAGACAATTCCTCTAGCCACTCTGGATCCTTCTGGCTGGGCTATGAATTAAATTGACATGAGACAGAATAACAGGAGAAAATCAAACAAAGCTTTGTAACATGTATACATGGAAGAAACTCAGGAAAACTGGGTAACTTGACCATGTGGCCAAGGCTGCCAGCTTAAATACCATCTTCAGCTAAAGACAGAGGACAATGTTGGGGGTAGGGGGAGTCAGTTATGGGAATTTACCAGAAAAGCACAGTAAACAGTAAGGTTAGTATGCAGATTTAAGTCCTTGCCTTCCACATTGATTAGAGTTTCTAGAGATAAGATCATCCTCTTATTCCTTGTACAGAGAGGGAGATAACTTCACAAATGAAAGTTCCCTTACAAATATAAATGTCTCTTACAAAGGACAACTTCTACTTGGTTTTCAGAACTGTTCCCCTGTCTGTAGTTTCTTAAAAGTAACCAGCCCCAAATAATCCTTATGCCAAAGAGACGCATTTTGGGGTGGCCAATTCTGACCCCCCACAATCCCACCTTTTAAACTTTAAGAAGTTTCATAGTCCAGAAGCTGAGGTGGTAGATTGTTCCATCTCATTGTCCTGATAATAGATCAGTCCAGTTAAATTCATTTTAGGAGGCAGTGATGCAGGTGGGCCCCCAAAGCTAGGCCTATACTGTGGAAGTAGGGAATCAAGTATTTAACAGAGGCATTTCTATGGAAACAAAAAGAAAAACAAGGTTAATATTTGGAGCAAATTACAAACCAGTTCCTGAGCCTAGGGGGCAGCCAGTCAAGAAGATTTTTAGATGTCAGAGTCAGAGCATCTTTTGCTGTTTGAAGTGTTTCTGATGATGTCATTGAGTGTTCAGGTATCCTTCTGAGTGGCTTACATAGCAACAGGCATGTTATTGTGGTGATGTCTCTTAAGTTTAAATCTAGTTGTCCAGCTTTAGTTTTTAGGGGTCAGGAACAAAGGTGGTTTTAGTTCTCCATGATTTCAAATAAAAATGAGGGAAAAAATCAAAAACATTAGTTTGGAGATTTGTAGCCAGATATTTCAGAAGACTAGAAGAATTCAGGATCCAGTTCAATTTACAGGCAGAAAACAAAATACTCAGACAGTTAACAAAACTAGAATCTAATATCTGCAAATGTGTACTATAGTTTCTACTGAAACATAATTTTTCTCTCTAAAATCATCCTCATTTTTCCCAAAGGTAGCCAAATTAAGACTAACTGGTTCACAAAATAAGTTTAGTTTCAATAAATTTGGCCCAATTATTTACATAAGTGCAGCAAGAATAGCAATTGATCATATAGGCTCTTGTAAACCTGCTTTGCTGGAACTTTTAATAAGGAATCTCAGATTGAATTTTAAAGGCCTCTTGAGGCCAGGAAAGCCAAGCCAAAGACTTATCAGACAAAACCTGTAACGCCTACAGATTTGGGTGAGTTATTCTCTTCTTTTGAGGTTCCCCAAAATATTGAGGTTCCTTGCACCTGCCAGATAAATGACCTTCTTTACTTACCCAGTAAGCTTGCTGGGAACCCTGTAAACAAGGTACCAGGCCAATATTTCCAAGTGGCTTTATTTCATAAAGTCCAATCTTTGTTTCTCAAAAGCTGTCTGATCATATCTGAGTCTATGCCTGTTTTTCTCAAATATGACCTTCCAGTCAAAGCTTTGGTAATATAACCAGTGTTTCCAATTGTGTCCTGTTATAAGGAGAACAGATTCTTATTGAACTTGTGCAAATAAATATATCACTATGAAAATAACAAAAGTCACTCACTAAGAGTTTTCAAATTCTGGCAGGATCAAGTTGGGAGAAAAAGATAAATGTTTCAATTCTGCTTACAAAAGTATTATTTGTCAAATTGTTGAAAGTCATAGTTAGCTTAAGAGGAAGGAGAAAAGGTTTCCTTAAATCTTAAAAAACATTAAAAAAATCAGCAATATTTTAAATGAAAAGTCATAAAAGTTATAATCATCCTTAGTTAATTTAGTCCCATGTGGTCAACTTTTGATCTTGATCTTTTCTTAGTAGTTTCATGAAGTCATCAGTTTCTCCATTACAGTTCTGTAGCTTCTTACCTGATTCAGTTTTATGATCTGAAGGTCTATCAGAAAACTGTATTCTAGAGCAAATGTCAGAGTCCTTTCCATGAATTTCTCTGAAGGTGAAACATATTTGCAAAAGCATCAGAGTAAACCAATAGCTATCTGTAATTGACAAAAGACCTAAAAATGACAATTGGTAAACAATTTCCATGACAAACAACACTTTACGGTAGTAACTAGAATTATGACTGATAATTTTTAAAACACTTAATCATAACATTTACCCACATAATACCACCTAAAAAGGTTTATTATCACTTATTTGACAATGCTTCTCATGTAATTTAACATACCAAATAAGCCCAAATTAGTTTAATATCTGCTTTATAGGAAGAGAGAGAACAAATTTCCTTGAGTAGTCCCAGGGCTAATTGGAAATTCTCTAAGTTTCCTTTTTTTTTTTTTTTTTAAAGTCCAAAGACTTTAATTTGGGGGTGAAGTTCATAAAAAAATATCAAAAAGTTTTAAAACACGTGGTCAAATAGGAAGCAATGCTTAGCTATCTATTTAATCAAAGTGACAACAGAAACAGTGGGGAAAAAACCTTAATAGACAGACCTCAGCTCAGTGGTATCTCACTGTAGTTTTGACTTGCATTTCCCCAAGAGATATGATTTCTCACCACAATTTCTGAACCTCACACACAGCCCTGGGCCCTGGTCCCCACACTGGACTCACCTGCCTGGGCATGTTGAACTGACTTTCCCTCTCTCTGTGAGTCTTTGCAGATTTTGTCTTGCTAATGTCCAGCATAACAGCCTGCATTGGTCTGACTGACCAGGCATGCAGGGGCTGCCCTTCCAGGTACACATGGGTGAGGGTGCTGGGTGGTGATGGATCTGAAGTCATAGAAGAAGGAGCCCCTGTGGGGTTCAGAGAGACCCAAGGGGGAAAATGTGTGAGAGGAACCACTGCCCAGTGGGGACACCTCTCCTGGGCTGACCTGGAAATATGTGGCCTGCACTGCTCTGGCCCTTTAACCTCCTCATTCCAAACAAAGCATGTAGACACCAACCTCTACAATGACAATATGAAGCCCTGTCATGTTAGACAACAACAGAGGGAACCAGTCCTGAAGGTTCTTTTGCTCTTTTGAAGCCACTGCCAGGTAGTCCCTGTCCTCTGAAAATATCCTCAGCACCTTGTTTTGTGCTATAAGAGGAGAGCGCTCCATGCTCCTGAGGGAGACAAGTCCTAAAACTGGACTAATTTGGGCATGTTGCCTTCATGCACAATTAGGATTCTGAATCCTCGTAGGTTTAGCCACAAACCAGCCAATGGTGGAAAAAATATATCCTAACAGGGAAGTTTTGATTAGTGTTTGAAACAACACATTACACTGTAGAGCTCTTTAAGGTATGAAGAAGGAAAACTGTGTGGAAATAGCTCTGACCCTGGAGAGTTACCTTCCCTCCAAGCTCATCCTCAGTCCTCCTGGGTATTCCTCCATTTTCTAGGTTTTCAGGACCCAATCCCAGACCCTGCTTTGAGATCCAGCTCTGTCCATCTCACCAGATCTGGCCTTACTCTGCAAACCCAGTCCCTCTACCATGTCCCATCCCATGCCCTCTATCCCTCCTCGCTAGGCTGGCATCCAGAATCCTCTCCTGGTTGCCGTCCTGGTGCTCATGGTCAAGCACTCAGCTCCACCCTATGCCTCCTTAGTATCTGGATGCTCTCAACGCCTCCTTACCCTGGACTCCCAGCCCCTACTAGATTCTGTCTCCCTTTCACCTGTCTCTTACCCTTTTTCTGTGTGGGTCTGCTCATCTTGTCCCTCCTCCTTACCCGAAACATCTGTCCCTCCCTCTGTCCACTTCCCCTGGGGACACAGACCCTTGCCCCTCTACAGGCTGCCCCTCCCCTGCCACCTCTTTTGCCTTTACCCATCCATACCCCCAAGGGGCTGCCTTCCCAGGTACTCCTTGGAATCCATTCATGCCCCAGTCTTGAGCTCTGCTCTGAGTGGCACTGACAAGTAATCAGAGGGTCCACCTCTCCTTGGTTGGTTCTGACCCTCCATCCTTGAACTACATCTGACACTCTCTATGCCTCAGAGTCTTTATTTTTATTTTATATTCAGGGACTGCTCAGGCCCTATTGCTTACAAATGAAAATACTGTGTGTACCTGCTGTGGATAGAAGTTTTGAAATGGTAGTTTCTGCCTCTGTGCAGAAACATGCAGGAATGTGTACTTTCTGATGTCACTATTGGCGTTTGTATGTTTCCCAAGAATGACCGGCTTTGCTGGGCTGACAACAAGGTGTCTGCGGGTCGCTGCTCTCTCTGGAGGCTCTGAGGAAGCATCCTTTCCTTGACTTCCAGCTTCTAGAGACTGTCCTCATTCCTTGCATCAGGCCAGCATCACAGGCCTTTCCTGTCACTGCTTCTGGCCTGACATCTGGTTCTCATTCTGGTTTTCTGCCCATCTCTTAGAAGGACCCTGGGATTCCATTAGGATGATAGAGAATATTCTTCCCATCTCAAGATCCTTAACTTCATCACACCTGCAAAGTCCCTTGTGCCATATAAAGGGATAATCACAGGTTCCAGGCATGAGACTCTGGATACCTTTGGTGGCCATTATTCAGCCTCCCAAGTATCAAAGTATTTCAAAATGTTCAGAATTTATGTTAAAAAACTTTTGCAAAAACTGTCCTTTTCAAAACCTGTTTATTTGATTGTGATAAAGTTCTGTCTCCTTATTTTTACCTATTTATGCTGCCCCAGCCATCATTGTGGGGGAGTCCCTACTGCCTCTCACCCTGGACATTTGCACTGTTGGTGTCACATCTGCCAATCTGGTTGGACGTGGTGACTGTGGATGGTTCATGGTGCTGGGCACTGTGGCCTAGGCTCATTGGACAGCAGCACCTGTGCTGTGTGGGCTGAACTGTGAAGGAAATTATGAGAATGACCATGAATTCAGGAAATTGTCACTTCCAGGTTCAAGGGAGGAGCTCGTGGTCAGGACTGGACCCAGAGGCACTTCTGAAGCTGGCAATGAACTAGTTCATGACTTGGGGTGGTTACCCAGGTGTTAACTGTCATATGTTACTAATTTATGCCTATATGGTATGAACTTTCTCATACTTTCCAAATAAAGTAGCTTATAAAGTAACGTCCATGGTTTTGTTTCACAATCATCTTGTTTTTAAACTTATAATTGCCTTATCTTTAATACAAGTAATATTTTTACAAAAATATAATGAACTATTTTAGATAAATGACATTATATTGCCCATTATAATTAATGACATCATCTATTGAAATAAGATTACACGGCCCTTTCAAAAGGTAGAAGAATCATACTGCAGAGGTGCTATGGCACCAGCATATGGTCTTAATTTCACAGTTTTTTCATCCCAGAAGTAGGAAGAGCTTCCTTAGTGAGCTGAATTTCCAGTCCTGCCTGTGGAGATCTTCTGGAAGCTGTAACTAGAGCCTGATTCCAAATATGTAAGTAAAAAATAAAGTTAAATAAGTAATATCTCTCTAAGAAAAGGAAGGCAGGCCATTTAGGGACTGGTGATTTCACTGGGTCATGAACCAAGGATTATAACATTTCAATTCTATGCTCCTGATATAAAAAATACAAACAGATGCCCATCATATGTCACATGGACAAAGACTGAAGACATTTGGGCTTCTTGGAAGAATATTAATCAGCTGTGTAAGTCTTTCCCAGAGGGGGCACAGTGTTTTGATGTGAAAGACATACAACCTCAAGGAGATTTTAACCTGTCATGCTGCACACTGCAGCCAGAACAATGATTATCATTTTTTTTCTTGATATTCACAGTGTAAATAAAACCAGTGCTGGATCCCTCCTGTCAGATGTTCTCTTGCTTGTATTTGTGACAACACTGGACTTGGCTGTGATAAGCCCAGTGTCTCTGTGTTTCTATTCACAGCGATCACAGGAAGGCCCTGGCATCTCCTATCTGGGCCACACTGAGGAGATCAGCCCCAAACAGCAGCAGCTCCTCTGGATGGAGCCAAAGTCATCTCTGAATCACATGCTCTGAGAGGCTACTTACTGATTTTCCACTTTCAGGCATTATCTAAGGTCGTCCCTCTTGGAAGATGAAGACTCAGCTCCTTTCTTCCCCATCACCATAACACACCCACTTCCTGTCCCAGTCTTCCCAGTGCTTTCCTAAGACCAACATTCAGTGTGGACTCTATGACATCTATTGAATGTTATTCACATTTGAACCAACTAGCTGTGATTTCTTTTATTCCCCCTTGGATGTGGAACCCAAAATTTGAATCTCCCAAGTACATCTAACTTTCTTGTATAAGCTACAGAGGTGAGGGGTGGTGGGGGGCAGATAGAGACTTATAATGACACAAACAGAGTAGAAAAAACCAAATTCCTCCTTATCTCTCTTCACAACCCTCCAGGTTATGCTGTGGTGGTGCTGCCCCAATAAGGCCAAAATTTTTCTTTTTCCAAAGGGAGCCCATCTACCCATGTTCACTCCCAGGGGCAGAACCAACTATATAAATTCAGGACTCAGTGAAAAGTGAAAATCAGGGCTCCTTCTTCAAAAATCGTGAAGAATTTCAAGATGGCAAAAGCAGGGCATTAAACCTACTGCAGGCCCTTCTAAGTGACTTTACAGATTATGAGCCCATGAAGGTGGCCCTGCCTAGCAGAGGAAATGGATGAATTCATCCTCCAAGTCAATTCTGCTCCAAACTCAAGTCATAAAAATCTTCAGCGGGGCTGGCCTGGTGGTGTAGTGATTAAGTTTGCACATTCTGCTTCAGTGGTCTGGGGTTTACAGCTTCAGATCCCGGGTGTGGACCCACACACTGCTCATTGAACCATGCTGTGGTGGCATCCTACATACAAAGTGGAGGAAGATTGTCACAGATGTTAGCTCAGGGACAATCTTCCTCACCATAAAAACCCCCAAAACAAAAAACCTACAGACATACAGCTCATGTCTTACTTAATGGTGAGAACTAGAAGCTTTCCCACCAATGATGAACAAGAAATAGCATTATTCTGAACACCTTAATAATACACATGTGCTCCAAAGGGTGGAAGTGGATGGCTGCTGATACTGATGATGGAAGACAATGACATCAGTGACAGGATCAGCTCTAGTTATCAACACTTTAAGCCAAATGTGAAAGTTCCATGGGCTGTAGGGCCATCCATATCTGTGACCATTCAGGAATCTGCTACAACTACGAAGGTTTTAGGGCTCCAATAGTCTGGGGCATGCTGGACACACCCTCCAGAGGAAAGGACAAGTTCCTGCACATGTATCTCCATCCAACTTACATTAGAACGATGAAAAGTGCTTTGTGGAGCCTCCAGCAGGACCTAATGAGAGAATTCCATGCAGACTCCTAGGCTTATGAGCAAGCCCATGCCTTCTACAACAATAGAAAAACAGCTCCTGACCTGTTTCTAGGACTCAGGAGAGATGGAGTGTCTGAACATGGGACGTAATATGACCAGGGAGCCAGAACTCCCCATCATGTCCTGGGTTCTATCACATGAGACTGGGTGGGGAGAGCAGATGCATCACAAATGGCAGTGGCACATCCTGGATTAGAGGAGGACAGGTTTCCAGACTGCCACGGCACCTTCCACTCCTCACTGACAGCTGTCACACAGCTCTCACCTGTGGACTCACAGGAAGTTCACTCTGATAAGTCAACAAAGAAGGAAAATTCCACGTACTCCAGCTTCATTCTGCCTCAATCCCCACCTCCACATTTGCCCTCTCCTGCCTGTCCCCAGGTTCCTATTCAGCCTGCCTCACTCACATACAAACCCCATGGGGACATGGTTCGCTTGTTGACTCAGCTGAAAGAGGTCTCAGGAGTAGAAGGGTGAGATCTGGCTTTCCCACAGTGCTCCCAGGCTTTGAAAGCAACCTGCACATATGTCAACTGGTCTGAACTGGAGAGTGGAAAACTCTGGTCCTCAATTTGCTGCTCACTGTGACCCCTGCCCTGTGTTCACCACATTCCCCTAGGCTCCATCTCAGATCCCTTTTCTAGTCTGACTACCCTGTGCTCAAACTCCCTTCTTGACCTGACTCCCCAAATGCCCTCAGCTCTAATCTTCAGTATTCATGGTGTTCTCCATCCTCCAGTCCTTCGTTGGTCTCCAGACTCCTAGCCCCCACTGGATGCTCACTTCCCTCTCCCCCTTGTTGTCTATCCCATGTCCTCTTCAGCCTGTACATCTGGCACTTCCTCTTGTCCCCAATGTCAGGGCACCAATGAGTCTTCAAGAATCTTATTCTTCTTCCTAACCCTATGTCTCACCCCTCATTCCCATCCAAGTCTAGAAGAAAGGCACCCCCAACTTCAACCCACCAGCTCTAGTTGCTTCCCACTCAACAAGTATGTCAGCCTTTCATTCAGAAACCTCACTTCATCCTGGAGCCCCCAAGAGAGCAGTCCTGCATGGCCCCTCTAGATGGTAAATCATGCTGAACACCCCCTAACCCCACCCAGGCTTCGCTGTTTCTCATCCGGACTCTGTGTAGAGCCCACCCCTCCCTGCCACCCCTCAATACCTACCTCTGCTTACCCCCACTCCACCTTGTGACTGGGTCTCCAAAGATTCAGCCAAATATCCTAGAGACCAAAGTGAGTAGGAAAGGAAACAGAACCAGAAGATAGATTCTATTTACCATTTCCCAGGTTCTGTTTGTGGACTCTCTTTAGAATAGGCACATGGCATTTGTTAAAACAGCAAAGAAAGCAAAGAAATAAGGACACATATGTTTGGCCTGTGCCAAAGGCTAGGGAAGGTCCCAAACAGAGTGGTCCATTGTGAACGTGGGAGTGGCTGATGTTGCAAGGACCTGCTTGAACACTGGAGTTGCTGGGTTTTATGACAAAATATCTTTAAATATCTGTGTGATCTTGTTCCTTGAAGGTGAGGTGACAATGTGTGTGGAATGAGGACACTGTGGGGGTTAGAGCCACTGTGGCACCTTCCAGGTCCCTGGGTCCTAAAACCGGGAAGAAAATTTGAAGGAGACATGTACATTTCAAAAGGGCAGAGAAAGAATCTGCAATGACAGATTGCAATTACATTTCGAAAGGAAATGCTCTGAGAAGATGGAGGCCAGGGGCCTAAAGTGAGGAAGAACTGTCTAACGTTGAGGGAGTCTGAGGGGAACATCAGGCCTCTAGGTCATGACAAAACTGCTTTCTGCACAGCGGGAGGGAAATGCAACTCCATCTCTATCAGCCAAGACCCAGTCTGAATCTCCATCAGTTCCCTGCAATTTGTACAGAGGTGCAAAACAGAAGAGAGACGGTGAACAGGGCCAGAATCTGATCATCAGGAGGCTGTGCTTGCTGGACTTTTCCATGGAAACACAATAGATCTCTGATAGTCACCTTCCTTTTCAAGAAAGATTGTCTCCATGGAAGAGTGTTCTTTGTCCTGAAACAAGGCTGCTCTCACTGGATTTGGCCTGATTATTTGCACAGGTGCTGTGGGATTGCACACTCACCACACAGTTTCCTCTGATGCAGGTTTTCCTAAGGAACCTCAGATGGGACTTTTAACAGCTTCTTGACACTAAGAAGCCTGAACCTCAGGACTCACTTGCAGTCTCTACAGCTTTGAGTGACATCTTCTCTTCTCCAGATCCCCAACATACCCATCAAGTCAACCTTAGCTCCTTAAAGTGTGGGTCATATCTGATCCCATGGGCATCGTTTTCCACTAGGACATTTGATTCAGAGCTGAGGGTCTAACAGCAAGTTTTCCATTGATATTCTAGTAACAAGGAGGACAGGGTTGTACTGATCCTACACAATAAGTCTACTGCCATGAAAATAAAGATACTGAGGAAGACCTTAGGAATTCTTTGAGAAGAATCAGATGGGGAGAAAAAGATCAATGTTGATACCCCCATGGATGTCCTCCTATCTATTCCCACTGTCTGTGTCACAGTCCAGGTGCCATCCACTGGAGGAGGGATAGAGCTGTGATTCCTGAGAGCTTATCATGGGCTCCCACCCCTCATTGCACAACGACCACCTGTCCTTCTGCTGTGGTGATGGTGCCAGTGAGACCCACAAGAACTGGGATCTGGAGTGGAATGTGACCTTAAGCCAACAATAATGACAAAGTCAGTTCACATTGTTCTGCATTTATTGACTCAATGCGAGTATTCTATGGAATTTCCACCTTCATCATTGGCTATTACAGCAACTCTACTTGAAAAATGCTTCAGAACCATCATTTTACAGATAAGAAAAAAATCTATTCAGAGTTTAATAGCATAGATGAGGGTAAGAGGGCCTGAGGGTCAGACTCATACCTCACATCCAGCCTGGGGAGGTCACTTTTACTGGAACTGACCGGGTTGGAGACCTCACACTGATAAACCTGGCATCCTCCCTCCTGAGAGTGTGTATGGTGACAGTGCTGTTGTCCTGGGACAGCTTCATCCTCTCTGTCAGCCACAGGCTCTAGTTATTAAAGAACCACTGGGTGGAGATCCTGGTGTCATTTGTGAGGGAGGTCAGATACACAGGGTCCTTATGTTCTGTGACTGGGGTCCTTATGTTCTATGCTGACTCGGATGAGGGGCTTTGACACTGGGTCTGTGGAGAAACAGAGGAGGTGACTGACTGAGAGTGGGCCTGGGGCCTGGGACCAGCTCCTTCCTCAGAGATCTCAGTCACTCTGTAAAGGTGATGCAGATGATGGCCCTGGCCCCTGTAGAAGGATGAGTGTCTTTGTTCAGGTGATGATCTGTAGGAAGGGGGCACCACCTCCCTCTTTGACCCCTATATCACCCCTGGATGGTCCCTGATCAATTCCCCTGGACATCTCTGTAGTATCAGCAACAGGAACCTCTTCTCATCCCACATGTCCTACAATCTCATCAGGTGGAATTTTTCTCATGAACTTTCATTGATTTTTCCCTCGAACTTTCTTTGACTAGAGAAAAGATCAGGGCCCGTTCCCTATGAACACTTCCGTGTATGTTGGGGAAGGCAGGCTTGCCAGCTCTGTCATTCTTTGGGGCCAAGGGAAGGTTACATAAAGTGGGAAGGTATTTAGTTCTTGTTAACTAATTTATTAGGGAATGAGGATGGCCCCACCCAGTCTTCACAGCCTTAGGACCTGAAGAGCTTCTCATCTAAAGGATTTCTTATTCTGAGGAGGACTTTTACTTCCTGGTCTATGGTTTGAATGTCACAGGGAAGGAAATCTCTAGAGAGAAGTGGTGTTAGGGTTTTAACAAAAGACAGAGACTCTTAGGTATAGAAGGAAACTACTCAATATGACAACAGTAATAAAGGAAAGGTCTAACATCACACTCAACAGTGAAACACAGAAAACTTTCCTCTCAAGTCACGAACAAGACAAGGATGTTGCTTTCACCACTTCCATTCAACATAGTGCAGGAGTCCTAGCCACAACAATGAGGCAAGAAGAAGAAATAAAAGGCATCCAAATTGGAAAGGAAGAAGAAAAATGATCTCTTTTAGCAGAAGACATAATCTTATACGTAGAAAATCCTAAAGATTTCACCCATCCACCCACATACACATGCACAAAGTGTTAGAACCAATAAACAAATTCAGCAAAGTTGCAGGAGACAAAAATCAACACTCAAAATCGGTTACATTTATATACAATAACAATGAACAATGCAAAAAAGAAATTAAGAAAACAAATCCATTTTTGATAACATGAAAAAGTATAAAATACTTGGGAATAAACTTAACCAAGGAAGGGAAGGATGTATATCCTGAAAACTCCCAAATGTCCTGAAGGAAACTAAAGAAGGCATGAATAATGGAAAGAAGTTCTTGTTCATGGGTGGGAAGAATCAATACGGTTAAGCTCCCAATATACCCGAAAGTGTCTGCATATTTATATAATCCTTATGAAAATCCCAATGAAATTTTTGCAAAATCAAAAATTCCAACCTAAAATTCAAGAGGCTCTGAATAATTAGAACAATCTTTAAAAAGGAGAACAAAATTTGAGGACACACCCTTTCTGATTTCAAAACTTACCACAGAGCTAAAGAATCAAAATAGTGTAGCACTGACATAAAGACAGACATATAGGCCATGGGATACAATAGAGATGCAGAAATAAATTCTTGAGTATGTGATCAGATGATTTTGACAAGGGAACCAAGCCCATTCAGTGGAGAAAGGACAGTCTTTTCAACAAACAGTGTTGGAAAATCGGATATCCACGTGCAGAAGAATGAAGTTGGACCATTGTCTTCCACCATATGCAAAAGTTAACTCAAAATGGCTCAGATTCTTAAGTAAGAGCTAAAACCATAAAACTCTTAGAAGAAAATATAGGGGGAAATCTTCATGACATTGGATTGTCATGTGACAATCATGTGGATTCTTGAATGTGACACTAAGAACAGAGGCAAAAAAGGGAAAAACAGATAAATTGTACTTCATCAAAAAAAACCCTTCAGTTCACTAAGGGACACAATCAACAGGGAGAAAAGTGACATTTGGAATGGGAGAGAAGATTTGCAAATTATATATCAATAGAGGTTAATATCCAGAATATACAAAGGACTGCTAAACACAAAAACAGCTACAAAACCAAATAACCTGATTGAACAATGGGCAAATCAGAGTTGGCATCTCACCTCTCAGTTAACCTGAGTCCTTGAAAGAATAAGGCAGGTTTGTGTACCTCAAGACAAATGCATGAGGATCATAGAACTCAGAGAATGTAAAGCCACCTGCTCTTTGTCTGGGAGAAAGCACGGACTTTCTCAAGTGTCAGTGTGTTAGCAGGGTTTGGTCTTGAAAAGAAAGAGGATGAGAATTAGAGAGCCCCCCTAAGGCAACCCTCCATGCCTCTGCTGGTTCTTCACTGATCAGCTGATTGCCTGGGCAACCAGGGCTGATTCCTTCCCACTGAAGACACCTCCATCACCCAGTGAGGTATGTTTTCTCTGAGGTACCATATTCCAGATTCTTCTACAGATGGGTAAGGTGGGTCTGTGGTTTGAGCGTAAACAACACATGAGGACCAGGAGCAAGTCAGGTGGTCAGGTGAGTACACAGGCCTTAGGGAAAAGAAGTGGATCAGATCTTCTCAGGTGACTGTGACAGACATGAGCCAGTGACTCAATAAATGATAAAGTCCAAAGAATGTTCCAGAAAAGAGTGAGGGGACAGGCAGGAGCTGCCTGGCTTTGGCAGCAGAACCTGACCTCTGCCCTTGGTCTTTAATTTCTCTTCTGTCTCTGAACTTGCTGCAAATCTCATACTTGTGGACCATCTGTGTTTGGTGGTAAAGACACAGAAATTTGAGGAGAAGTTTAAATTCTTTCATATGTGAAAATTATGATCAATACCTCAGGGTCTCAGACTAACTGTGGGAAGGAGTATTTCCCTAGAGAGCAGTAACAGGTCTGACACATGGGCTTCAGCCCCCTGGAGGGTCAGAGAACCTGTCCTGGGTGGAGAAAATTCCAAAGACTTTGCATCCAGATTCCAGTCTCTGAAGAGAATTTGGGTCATTCGTTCATTCACCATTCATTCCTTCCTCCTTCATCAGCAGAATAATGAGAGTTTGTTCCATGTGGGTCCTGTGCTGGACACAGGTGTAGAGTGGCAAGTGAGATGTCAAAGTCTTTTCCTTTAGACTCCAGTGGCAGTCACCCCAACACATCAGGAAACAAATAAGTAACATCAAGTCCAGTGCAGAGAGGTGTGGATGGGCCACTTGAGGTGGTGGTCTGGATGTTCCCTGCACTGACTGATTGTTGATGCAGGTAATTTAGTTCTTGAGTAAACACGGATGAATTCTCCATTTGCTGCCACCCCCTAGACCAGAATGTCTCTCTCTGTGCTGGGGATGCCTAAGAAGAAAGGACTTGAACTGACAGCTTGTCTTGGGGTCCACACACACCTAATAAGGCCCCTTTGCTGAAAGGGAGGATGGGGCTGTGTCTTCCTGTGACTGATCTGCCCCTCATGGTCTATGTGACTCTGATTCAGAGATGATATCTCTCTGTGCCTCAGTTTCCCCTCAACGAAGTAGGATAAATATTTGGCTGCAGGTCGTCAGTGAGTTAACCTTAAAATATTCACTTAATCTTGGTAGAGGGGAGCTTCTTGAATAAGTGGCATCTGTTGTTGTTACTTTCCAAGAGAGAATGCCCCTGGACCTGATCCCTGGTGGGTGAGGAGCTGCCAGCAGCATCTTCTCTCCTCTGTTCCTCCCTGGGGAACTGACCTTCCTCTGGAGTCTGCTAAGGTCCCCAGGGCTGTCAGCTAATGGCCTGGGGACCTTGTCCACCTGTGCTCTCCATGCTGAGTCTCAGGTGAAGGATCAGGCTGTGTCCCTGCCCAGATGTGGCTCTTGGGGCTGAGCCCTGGCTGGTGACCAGCTCAGGAGCCTTGGGACTGGGATGGCCGGGAAAACGTTGCTCCCTGTCAGCCCTGCCCAGGAGGCCACAACTCAGCCCTAGCACAGGCTCCCCAGGGTCACTGGAGTCAGTAGCCCTGGGACAGGTGTCCGGACAGGGACTTCTCAGGGCTGAGTTTCTCTGTGCGGATCCCACGGGGCCCCTCAGGCCAGGCTCTGATCCTGCAGGATCTACCTCAGGGCCATGGTCCCAGAGAGCACCCCAAGGGGCTGCACTGAGACTCATCTCCCTCTGCTGAGTTAGCCCAGCCCATCTCTCTGGAGGGGATGTCTACAGGGTCCAGATTCCAGGAAAGAAATTCCAAGCTTTTGATGTTTTTCTCCACTGTTTGTGTCCTGCAGTAAATGTTCAAATCTGTACATGAGACATAATGCAGAGGGGGATGTAGGCCCAGTCCAGGCCTGTCAATCCTGTGTGTGTGAAGTAGAATCATCCCACCCAACACCCGGAGGACAGAGAGGAATCACTCACAGTATATGTGGAGCTGTCCAATTGCTGTATCAACTAGGGAGTTCTTCCTCGTGACTAGTAGGGTGTAGTATCCTGTGTTCTCTGGGATGACGTTCCGGAACAGCAGGGATCCATCGGGGTATAATTTGTGTTGACTGGTGTATGCAGGCCCTGGGGTAATTTTTGATGTATTTATTCCAAATGATGCAATTTCAAGTTTGGGATCTACTTTGTCCCCTTTGTACCAGGCACAGCCTGCAAGATCCTCAGGCAGATTGTAGACAAAGAGAAGAACCTCCATCCCTGTAATAGCATTGGTCGGCACTGATTCAATAATGGGTTTGGCACTGGTGGGCAGGTTCCAGAAGGTTAAGAGTGAGACTAGGAGGGAAGAGAGAGAGATCAATCAATATTTGGGCATATATATTGGGATGGAAAGATGAGGCCCTGGGTCCTGAGCAGGTCTCTTCATGTCTTAGACTTGGAGTTTGTGTGTGTGTGTGTCCACTGGTCAAGCTCAGCAACATGACCACCATTACTTCAGCCCATTTGAACTTCTTATTTCCTCAGTTCCTAACACTCTTCCTCGGGTGTCTGCCCAGCTCCCTCCCTCCCTGCCCTCAGCACCCTGCTCACTCTCACAGGCATCCTTGGGAGATGCCTTCCCTGACCATCTGTTCTGAAGACCCTCCATCTTCACTTTCTGACCTTTCCCTGCTCTCTTCCGTTCATGACAATGTCAGTCCTTGACATCACATTCTAGATCTCTTGCTTCTCTCTCCTCATCCCCACAGGGTGTGAGTTCCTGAGGGCAGGGACTTCTCTGATCTTGTTCCCCTAAGGCCTGGAATGGGCTGCAAACACCTGTGGGTGAATGGACGAGTGTTCCCAGGGCCCTCCACATCCTGGTGTTTATTTGTCAATTTCTGAGGGTTGTGGGTAAAGACAATGTTTAGTGTCCCGAGTTAAGTTTTTTCTGCTGTCATCCTCTAATAAATTATTAGTATTATCATCAAATTTCAAATATTATTGGCCAGTGATACCTAACTTGAATAGGTACAGCAGTTGAGGCTTTCCTGCCCCTCACCCCTTCCAGATCATGAGATTTTCCTTTTGCTGGGTCCCCTCCCCCAATCCTACTCTGCTCCCATGTCCTCTCCCATCGTGTCCAAACAGAAGACCTCTGTCCCCTCTCAGAGCCCTGTCCTCCCCAGGAGACCCCAGAAGTTCTCTGTTCTCCCGTCTCCAGCCCACCCTCAGGGAATTGCCCTCTCTCGCCTGCCAGCAGGAACCCATGTAGGATGTGCCCTCTGTGGGTGGTGGCTGAAGGGGTCTCCATGGCGTCTGCTGCTTGCTCTGACCTTCCCTCCGTGAGAAGAGCTTATGCCCCAGAAAGGCTCACAAGCACTGCTGTCCTTCTGCGCTCTGTGCTGAGCCTCCTCCTGGGCAGGAGAGCCTCCTGAGTCATGTGGGCTGGGGGCGGGGTCTCTGCCCAAGTCCCTCCTCCTCCCTCTCCTATTCCAGCCTCCCTGTCCCCTTCTTTCTCTTTCCCTTCTATCTATATTTTGTTCCCTGGGAATTGCTGAGTCCACTGCATTCTTCTGCAGTGATTCCTCACTGCACACACACACACACACACACACATACATGCAAGCCCTTTTTTGGACAAGCAGAAGCCTGGGGCATCATGTCTTGAGTAGTCCCCATAGCTCAGGGTGGGGGTACACAGTCACCCTCCCTCTCTCTCATCCCCATCTGGCTTTTCCCTTCAAATGATGAGCCCCAGAGCTACACCAGGACCTCTTGTCATAGAGGCGTGTCAGGGAGCAAGACAATTCCTCTAGCCACTCTGGATCCTTCTGGCTGGGCTATGAATTAAATTGACATGAGACAGAATAACAGGAGAAAATCAAACAAAGCTTTGTAACATGTATACATGGAAGAAACTCAGGAAAACTGGGTAACTTGACCATGTGGCCAAGGCTGCCAGCTTAAATACCATCTTCAGCTAAAGACAGAGGACAATGTTGGGGGTAGGGGGAGTCAGTTATGGGAATTTACCAGAAAAGCACAGTAAACAGTAAGGTTAGTATGCAGATTTAAGTCCTTGCCTTCCACATTGATTAGAGTTTCTAGAGATAAGATCATCCTCTTATTCCTTGTACAGAGAGGGAGATAACTTCACAAATGAAAGTTCCCTTACAAATATAAATGTCTCTTACAAAGGACAACTTCTACTTGGTTTTCAGAACTGTTCCCCTGTCTGTAGTTTCTTAAAAGTAACCAGCCCCAAATAATCCTTATGCCAAAGAGACGCATTTTGGGGTGGCCAATTCTGACCCCCCACAATCCCACCTTTTAAACTTTAAGAAGTTTCATAGTCCAGAAGCTGAGGTGGTAGATTGTTCCATCTCATTGTCCTGATAATAGATCAGTCCAGTTAAATTCATTTTAGGAGGCAGTGATGCAGGTGGGCCCCCAAAGCTAGGCCTATACTGTGGAAGTAGGGAATCAAGTATTTAAC
>NW_025795613.1:0-1864 GCF_021613505.1 Equus quagga
TGGGAAACATTTACATTTCTAAGGGAAACCTCTATCTGTGAAGATGCCTCCCTCTCTGTGCCAGGAAGAAGGGGGGGATGGTCTTATCTCTAGAAGCTCTTAATGGGGACGGCAAGAACTTAAGTTGGTTGCTGTCTGGCAATCTCATGTAACTGGTTTAGGGTGGTGGCGTCTAACCTTTCTAACCTTTACTTAATCCGATTTGCTTCTTGTCTAAAAGTCATGGGATCACCCAATGACCAGACCCCACCTGCACTGATACCACTTTAACTTTTTTTCATGTTCTTTCCTTTGTCTTGTAAAGAGATGAATCATATACCTATGCCTTAAATTTAGCCCTAACCCTCAACTCGGGGCAGCAGCAGCAGCAGGAGCTCTGACTGCCCGTGGGTCCTGTCCCCACGCACCAGCTCTGCCTGCCCATGGGTCCTGTCCCCATGCCAGCGGGGGCAGCAGCAGCGGCTCTGCCTGCCCATGGGCTCTGTCCCCATGCCAGCGGGGGTAGCAGAAGCGGCGGCAGCAGAAACTCTGACTGCCCATGGGTCCTGTCCCCATGCTATTCTACTCTCTAAATAAAAGAGCACTACTGCCAGATCTTGAGAGTCTAAGAAATCTTTCTTTCGACTCCTCGGCTCACAGACCCCGCATCATTTCTGGTGGCCCGTACGGGGAACTTGCTTCAGGGGATCTTCCGTACGGGGATTTGCTTCACCGGCTTGTGAGCTCGAGATCTGGCAAGTGCCCTTTTCCTTGTGCCTTTCTCTTTTTCGAGGATGGATCTAAATTCACTTCTCCATCGGGAACTTTCTTGGATGGCTGTATGAATCCACATTTGCTGCCCATGGCTACTCTATGGGGCAAACTGTGGCATTCAGCTTGAAGAGAATCAGTACCTTAAGCCTCAGGGTGATGAAGAATGAATTAATCCATTCCTTCCTGACTCTATCTCTAATAGACAAATTTTACGTGGGCGCGGGTCGGCCACTTAAGTCATTAGGACGGCCGCCAATCTCCAAGACTCCCGTGGAAGGTTTCTTTTCCTAAGGCTGGATTGGGATCCCTCCCTCTGGCACCTGACCACGCTCTGAACTGGGAGAAAAGTCCCACTCGGGACTCCAGTTCAAGGAAAGTACCAAACTCTAACCTTTGGTGGAGTATGGGAACCCCTTCTTGGGAGAATGGCTCCAGGCTGCAATTGGGTAGAATGTCCCCCAGACTGGCGGAAAATTCCTCACTGTTTTTCTCTATCCTTTATCCTAGGGACCATTCACCAGGCACCTATTCCTGCCAGGCAGAATAGGGAAGATTTTCAAGGGATGCCCCCATCATCCCTTGCTACAGGAACCCCAATGGGGGGATTTTCAAGGTAATGGCTCCTTTTCTTTCTCCTTTTCTCTCGGGGACCATGCACCAGGCCTATGCTGCCAGGCAGAATAGGCACCAGGCACCTGTTACTGCCAGGCATAACAGGGAAGGTATACAAGGGATGCAATGCCGGGGGACGCCCCCATCACCCCTTGCTATAGGAACCCCACAGTAGGAACGACAGGTAGGACGCTGCCCTAGGTTCAGGGGGGATTTTTCACGGTAATGGACCCGTTTCTTTCGTCTCTCTTAAGAGTTACAATGGCCATTTTCGTCTCCGTTTGAGCTTTGCAACTGGGAAACAGTAAAAGGCTCCACCCCTGGGTTTATGATGAGGATTTTTAGGCTGCTTAATTTGAAAATGGCTTATGATGAGGATTTTTAGGCTGGTTAGTTTTAAAACTACAGATGAGATTCAGGCTCCAAGGAGAGGAATTTGTTTGCCCCTTTGTTGGGAAACATTTACATTTCTAAGGGAAACCTCTATCTGTGAAGATGC
>NW_025795614.1:0-1864 GCF_021613505.1 Equus quagga
GCATCTTCACAGATAGAGGTTTCCCTTAGAAATGTAAATGTTTCCCAACAAAGGGGCAAACAAATTCCTCTCCTTGGAGCCTGAATCTCATCTGTAGTTTTAAAACTAACCAGCCTAAAAATCCTCATCATAAGCCATTTTCAAATTAAGCAGCCTAAAAATCCTCATCATAAACCCAGGGGTGGAGCCTTTTACTGTTTCCCAGTTGCAAAGCTCAAACGGAGACGAAAATGGCCATTGTAACTCTTAAGAGAGACGAAAGAAACGGGTCCATTACCGTGAAAAATCCCCCCTGAACCTAGGGCAGCGTCCTACCTGTCGTTCCTACTGTGGGGTTCCTATAGCAAGGGGTGATGGGGGCGTCCCCCGGCATTGCATCCCTTGTATACCTTCCCTGTTATGCCTGGCAGTAACAGGTGCCTGGTGCCTATTCTGCCTGGCAGCATAGGCCTGGTGCATGGTCCCCGAGAGAAAAGGAGAAAGAAAAGGAGCCATTACCTTGAAAATCCCCCCATTGGGGTTCCTGTAGCAAGGGATGATGGGGGCATCCCTTGAAAATCTTCCCTATTCTGCCTGGCAGGAATAGGTGCCTGGTGAATGGTCCCTAGGATAAAGGATAGAGAAAAACAGTGAGGAATTTTCCGCCAGTCTGGGGGACATTCTACCCAATTGCAGCCTGGAGCCATTCTCCCAAGAAGGGGTTCCCATACTCCACCAAAGGTTAGAGTTTGGTACTTTCCTTGAACTGGAGTCCCGAGTGGGACTTTTCTCCCAGTTCAGAGCGTGGTCAGGTGCCAGAGGGAGGGATCCCAATCCAGCCTTAGGAAAAGAAACCTTCCACGGGAGTCTTGGAGATTGGCGGCCGTCCTAATGACTTAAGTGGCCGACCCGCGCCCACGTAAAATTTGTCTATTAGAGATAGAGTCAGGAAGGAATGGATTAATTCATTCTTCATCACCCTGAGGCTTAAGGTACTGATTCTCTTCAAGCTGAATGCCACAGTTTGCCCCATAGAGTAGCCATGGGCAGCAAATGTGGATTCATACAGCCATCCAAGAAAGTTCCCGATGGAGAAGTGAATTTAGATCCATCCTCGAAAAAGAGAAAGGCACAAGGAAAAGGGCACTTGCCAGATCTCGAGCTCACAAGCCGGTGAAGCAAATCCCCGTACGGAAGATCCCCTGAAGCAAGTTCCCCGTACGGGCCACCAGAAATGATGCGGGGTCTGTGAGCCGAGGAGTCGAAAGAAAGATTTCTTAGACTCTCAAGATCTGGCAGTAGTGCTCTTTTATTTAGAGAGTAGAATAGCATGGGGACAGGACCCATGGGCAGTCAGAGTTTCTGCTGCCGCCGCTTCTGCTACCCCCGCTGGCATGGGGACAGAGCCCATGGGCAGGCAGAGCCGCTGCTGCTGCCCCCGCTGGCATGGGGACAGGACCCATGGGCAGGCAGAGCTGGTGCGTGGGGACAGGACCCACGGGCAGTCAGAGCTCCTGCTGCTGCTGCTGCCCCGAGTTGAGGGTTAGGGCTAAATTTAAGGCATAGGTATATGATTCATCTCTTTACAAGACAAAGGAAAGAACATGAAAAAAAGTTAAAGTGGTATCAGTGCAGGTGGGGTCTGGTCATTGGGTGATCCCATGACTTTTAGACAAGAAGCAAATCGGATTAAGTAAAGGTTAGAAAGGTTAGACGCCACCACCCTAAACCAGTTACATGAGATTGCCAGACAGCAACCAACTTAAGTTCTTGCCGTCCCCATTAAGAGCTTCTAGAGATAAGACCATCCCCCCCTTCTTCCTGGCACAGAGAGGGAGGCATCTTCACAGATAGAGGTTTCCCTTAGAAATGTAAATGTTTCCCA
>NW_025795615.1:0-2994 GCF_021613505.1 Equus quagga
AAACTCCTTCCTTATTGTACTGAAGTAATTTTTTATATCTTCCTATATTTTCAGATAAATCTCACTTTATTTCTGCCTGTTTTATTTGCAATAAGATTGCATTAGTGATCCATTACTGGGTAGCAAATTACCAAACTCTTAGTGGCTTGAAAGAAACACACACTTATTAGCTCACACTTTATGTGTGTCAGGAGGCTAGGCACAGCTCAGGGAATCCGTTTATTGTCGTACGAGGCTGGAATCAAGATGTCAGCCAGGCTGTGGTCTTATCTGGAAGTTTGACTGGAGAAGGATCCACTTCCACGCTCCCTCATTTTGTTGGCAGAATTCATATCCTTGTATTGGTAGGGCTGAAATCTTCAAGTTTTTCCTGGATGTTAGCCTGAGGCCACCTCCAGCTCCAAGAGGTCACTCACAGTTCCACACCACTTGGCTTTCTCCGTAGACAGTTCACAATATGGCAGCTTGCTAATTTAAAGACAGCAGGAGAGGGGCCAACCCAGTGGCACAGCAGTTAAGTTCGCATATTCTGCTTTGGCAGCCTGGGGTTCGCCAGTTTGGATCCCAGGTGCAGACCTATGCACCACTTGGCAAGCATGCTGTGGCAGGCATCCTACATATAAAATAGAGAAAGATGGGCAAGGATGTTAGCTCAGGGCCAGTCTTCCTCAGCAAAAAAATGCGGAGGACTGGTGGAAGATGTTAGCTCAGGGCTAATCTTCCCCCCAACCCCCAAAAACAATAAAGACAGCAGGAGAGCAAGACTCTAAAACAAGTCTTCTAGCAAGACAGAGTCTATATAATATAATCACAGAAGTGCTATGCCATCACCTTTGGTATATTCTATTGGTTAGGAGCAAGTCCGTCCTACACACATTTTTGAGAAAGAGACTGTGCTAAAATGTGAATAAAGGAGAAGATTATGATGGCCACCTTAGAGGCTGTCTGCCAGAATTATTTATAATCTTTTATGAGCGTTTTTCTTTTAATACTGGGGCCAGGAAAATTTTTTCTTATATATTAGTTTTATATTTCCTAGAATACATTCTATAGTTAGAACTTAAGGTTATTTCTGGTGTCAAGTATGAGAATCCTGCTCCTCTAGTCGGGTTCATTTAATAAACCTTCAGAATCTGATCACATATTTTCATTTGAAAAATGTAATTACAATTAATCTTGAAAATCAATTTCATATTCAAGACTTGACTTTATAACATCTTGTTGTTTTAGTTTAAATCCTGAAAAAAAACCAATCTAAACCATTCTGTGTATGTGTATATGAAAAACAAGCTAACTTTAAAGTCTTAAAAACGAGAAAAAAATCCAGAATAACTAATACAATTTTTCATTACTGAATTTTTTTCTAATAAATGGCTTTAATAATACTGGTTATATAAATAGTAGCCCTGAGCAAAATATGTATGTTTACCATCAAAATGAGTAAACTTATCTTAAGTTTTCCTTCATTTAATCTTGAATGTGTAAGTTGCCAGAATGGATGACTTACATATTGTGTTTTGTGCATATTTTAAAATATGCCATCCAATCCTTTCAGTTTAAATGAAGGGGAAGTCTCAGCATGTATGTCCAGATTTATAAAGACTTTTATATAAAATTGTTTCCTTAATTAAAACCTTTTTTTTTTGTCTTTATTGCTTGGCTGATTTTTACTCATTATTCAACTTTGAAAGTCTATTTACTACACAGATAATGCAAAGAAGTATTTTACTGTGTTTCCACACTGAAATTATCACCACACTAAATTTGACGCAGGCCATATGGAGAGGGAAATTTCCTACTGCTGAGGGAAATATATCAAGAATATTCAAAATATGAACTAAAATCATCTTGCTGAAAATTAATTATAAATGTTTCATTTTAGATTTATAATGTGCTTTATTAACAGTAGTGTTTTTCCCTTATTTTACTGATAAGGATGATGAAAACAAAGAGGTTAAAGTTCAATAAGGTGCCCAGGGTAAAGAATCAGAGAAGGAGTGAGAAATTTGTATCCAGCTTTTTGATGAGACTCTGAATGCTAATGTGAGTAAGCCTGCTATGAGACATGCATTTAGTGAGGGTACCATACTATGCATGACAGATGAATGTGTTGGCCTCTGAAATTCTACCCTGGGGATCCTCCTGTGGGAAGCTGGGAAAACATGAGGAATGTCTTGACCTCTAGCTAACTAAATTTTGTCAATGTATTTCTGGATGGTTGTGAGACTAAGTGTTTTGTATTTTGAATTGAACAGAAGGATTTCAAGGAATTGTGAGGCATATCCAACATATTGAGAGTAGGGACAATATTGTTTTCAACCTGATATCATAAATACCTAGTATAGTGCTGGCAATTTGTAGCTGTTCAATGTATGCTTTCTGAATGATGAATTAATACTAATTTTCTATTTTCCAACATTTCAGTATCTTCTCTAGGGATTATTAATTCAGTAGGTATGGAAATCTTTGGAGCTTCATAAGAGTAATGAATTTCCTTTCCAGAGATCCTTGTGGGTGGAATCTGAATATTAAACAGATCCATAATAACTATTTCTCCCCTAAAAATTAAGGTAGTATTGGAATTTTGAAATGGGGGCTAAAGGAATTATCACAAACCTCGTAAATTGATGATCACAGATTGCAATATTCTTTAGGTTAAAAAAAATCTGTTAGTTATAGCACCCCAAATGTTAGTTTCTTTATTTAACGTGATAAAAGAAGCTTAGAAAATGTGTACTCTTTGGGCCTGCCTCAGTAGTTATATTTTTGTATAATATATTTAGCCTGTGTTTTTAGGGAGTAGATGTTTTAATCTCTCAAAAATAATCTGAATTGATCAGTGTTGATAGAAATGTAACTCTCCATTGCTTAGGCATACATTGGCAAGTACTACATTAGGGTAATGTGTCCAAGTGCCATTTTATAAGACAAATGGAATTAGAATAAAAAAC
Organism: Equus quagga; assembly: GCF_021613505.1. Lineage (NCBI taxonomy): Eukaryota > Metazoa > Chordata > Mammalia > Perissodactyla > Equidae > Equus > Equus quagga. The sequence goes on from NW_025795615.1 coordinate 2,952, forward strand.
TCCTTCCTTATTGTACTGAAGTAATTTTTTATATCTTCCTATA
>NW_025795616.1:0-2994 GCF_021613505.1 Equus quagga
TATAGGAAGATATAAAAAATTACTTCAGTACAATAAGGAAGGAGTTTTTTATTCTAATTCCATTTGTCTTATAAAATGGCACTTGGACACATTACCCTAATGTAGTACTTGCCAATGTATGCCTAAGCAATGGAGAGTTACATTTCTATCAACACTGATCAATTCAGATTATTTTTGAGAGATTAAAACATCTACTCCCTAAAAACACAGGCTAAATATATTATACAAAAATATAACTACTGAGGCAGGCCCAAAGAGTACACATTTTCTAAGCTTCTTTTATCACGTTAAATAAAGAAACTAACATTTGGGGTGCTATAACTAACAGATTTTTTTTAACCTAAAGAATATTGCAATCTGTGATCATCAATTTACGAGGTTTGTGATAATTCCTTTAGCCCCCATTTCAAAATTCCAATACTACCTTAATTTTTAGGGGAGAAATAGTTATTATGGATCTGTTTAATATTCAGATTCCACCCACAAGGATCTCTGGAAAGGAAATTCATTACTCTTATGAAGCTCCAAAGATTTCCATACCTACTGAATTAATAATCCCTAGAGAAGATACTGAAATGTTGGAAAATAGAAAATTAGTATTAATTCATCATTCAGAAAGCATACATTGAACAGCTACAAATTGCCAGCACTATACTAGGTATTTATGATATCAGGTTGAAAACAATATTGTCCCTACTCTCAATATGTTGGATATGCCTCACAATTCCTTGAAATCCTTCTGTTCAATTCAAAATACAAAACACTTAGTCTCACAACCATCCAGAAATACATTGACAAAATTTAGTTAGCTAGAGGTCAAGACATTCCTCATGTTTTCCCAGCTTCCCACAGGAGGATCCCCAGGGTAGAATTTCAGAGGCCAACACATTCATCTGTCATGCATAGTATGGTACCCTCACTAAATGCATGTCTCATAGCAGGCTTACTCACATTAGCATTCAGAGTCTCATCAAAAAGCTGGATACAAATTTCTCACTCCTTCTCTGATTCTTTACCCTGGGCACCTTATTGAACTTTAACCTCTTTGTTTTCATCATCCTTATCAGTAAAATAAGGGAAAAACACTACTGTTAATAAAGCACATTATAAATCTAAAATGAAACATTTATAATTAATTTTCAGCAAGATGATTTTAGTTCATATTTTGAATATTCTTGATATATTTCCCTCAGCAGTAGGAAATTTCCCTCTCCATATGGCCTGCGTCAAATTTAGTGTGGTGATAATTTCAGTGTGGAAACACAGTAAAATACTTCTTTGCATTATCTGTGTAGTAAATAGACTTTCAAAGTTGAATAATGAGTAAAAATCAGCCAAGCAATAAAGACAAAAAAAAAAGGTTTTAATTAAGGAAACAATTTTATATAAAAGTCTTTATAAATCTGGACATACATGCTGAGACTTCCCCTTCATTTAAACTGAAAGGATTGGATGGCATATTTTAAAATATGCACAAAACACAATATGTAAGTCATCCATTCTGGCAACTTACACATTCAAGATTAAATGAAGGAAAACTTAAGATAAGTTTACTCATTTTGATGGTAAACATACATATTTTGCTCAGGGCTACTATTTATATAACCAGTATTATTAAAGCCATTTATTAGAAAAAAATTCAGTAATGAAAAATTGTATTAGTTATTCTGGATTTTTTTCTCGTTTTTAAGACTTTAAAGTTAGCTTGTTTTTCATATACACATACACAGAATGGTTTAGATTGGTTTTTTTTCAGGATTTAAACTAAAACAACAAGATGTTATAAAGTCAAGTCTTGAATATGAAATTGATTTTCAAGATTAATTGTAATTACATTTTTCAAATGAAAATATGTGATCAGATTCTGAAGGTTTATTAAATGAACCCGACTAGAGGAGCAGGATTCTCATACTTGACACCAGAAATAACCTTAAGTTCTAACTATAGAATGTATTCTAGGAAATATAAAACTAATATATAAGAAAAAATTTTCCTGGCCCCAGTATTAAAAGAAAAACGCTCATAAAAGATTATAAATAATTCTGGCAGACAGCCTCTAAGGTGGCCATCATAATCTTCTCCTTTATTCACATTTTAGCACAGTCTCTTTCTCAAAAATGTGTGTAGGACGGACTTGCTCCTAACCAATAGAATATACCAAAGGTGATGGCATAGCACTTCTGTGATTATATTATATAGACTCTGTCTTGCTAGAAGACTTGTTTTAGAGTCTTGCTCTCCTGCTGTCTTTATTGTTTTTGGGGGTTGGGGGGAAGATTAGCCCTGAGCTAACATCTTCCACCAGTCCTCCGCATTTTTTTGCTGAGGAAGACTGGCCCTGAGCTAACATCCTTGCCCATCTTTCTCTATTTTATATGTAGGATGCCTGCCACAGCATGCTTGCCAAGTGGTGCATAGGTCTGCACCTGGGATCCAAACTGGCGAACCCCAGGCTGCCAAAGCAGAATATGCGAACTTAACTGCTGTGCCACTGGGTTGGCCCCTCTCCTGCTGTCTTTAAATTAGCAAGCTGCCATATTGTGAACTGTCTACGGAGAAAGCCAAGTGGTGTGGAACTGTGAGTGACCTCTTGGAGCTGGAGGTGGCCTCAGGCTAACATCCAGGAAAAACTTGAAGATTTCAGCCCTACCAATACAAGGATATGAATTCTGCCAACAAAATGAGGGAGCGTGGAAGTGGATCCTTCTCCAGTCAAACTTCCAGATAAGACCACAGCCTGGCTGACATCTTGATTCCAGCCTCGTACGACAATAAACGGATTCCCTGAGCTGTGCCTAGCCTCCTGACACACATAAAGTGTGAGCTAATAAGTGTGTGTTTCTTTCAAGCCACTAAGAGTTTGGTAATTTGCTACCCAGTAATGGATCACTAATGCAATCTTATTGCAAATAAAACAGGCAGAAATAAAGTGAGATTTATCTGAAAATATAGGAAGATATAAAAAATTACTTCAGTACAATAAGGAAGGAGTTT
>NW_025795617.1:0-8587 GCF_021613505.1 Equus quagga
TGAGTTTTGCTTATAAGATGGCTTCTTGACTGTTCTTTTTTCCTTCTCTCGGTACAGCAAGATGAGAGGCAGAGCCAGGCCCTAATCCTGAAGGTCAGTAGTAGTCACCCTTTCCATTGTTTGGTGTAGAATTGGGTAATGGCTTCTTGACCTTGTTCTCCCGAGTATTGCTGGCCTTTGCCTCTTGTGTTAGGTGAGCATTGAGGTCTTAATGGAGAAGCTTATTAACTCATTTGTGAAAGGAGGCTCTTTTATCCCCTGGACCCAGCTGAGGGCTTTTTCCGAAGGAGATTCTTCAGCCCCTGGGGGTGAGAACTGGTTGATGGATATTTCTTCTCTAGGTCTAAGTGCAACAGGATTAATTTGCATTTCTTGATTACTTAACATTCCCCCTCCCAACCTCCCAAAGCAAGCTTTTCACGTAGAATCTCATTTTATTTTATTTTATTATTTTTTAATTTTTATGAGTTAATGATAGGTTACAATCTTGTGAAATTTCAGTTGTACATTATTGTTTGTCAGTTGTCTTGTAGGTGCACCCCTTCACCCTTTGTGCTCCGCCCCCCACCTTTCCCCTGGTGGCTGCTAATCTGTTCTCTTTGTCTACATTTTTAAATTCCTCATATGAGTGGAGTCATACAGAGATTGTCTTCCTCTATCTGGCTTATTTCACTTAACATAATTCCCTCAAGGTCCATCCATGTTGTTGCAACTGGGACGATTTTGTTCTATTTTTACGGCTGAGTAGTATTCCATTGTATGTATATATATATATATATATATATATATCACATCTTCTTTATCCAAACATCAGTTGATGGGCACTTAGGTTGCTTCCACGTCTTGGCTATTGTAAATAATGCTGCAATGAACATTGGGGCGCATGGGACTTTTGGAATTGCTGACTTCAAGTTCTTTGGATAGATACCCAGTAGTGGGATAGCTGGATTGTGTGGTAGTTCTATTTTTAATTTTTTGAGGAATCTCCATACTGTTTTCCATAGTGGCTGCACCAGTTTGCATTCCCACCAGCAGTGTATGAGGGTTCCTTTTTCTCCACAACCTCTCCAACATTTGTTACTATTTGTTTTGGTTATTTTTGTCATTCTAATGGGTGTAAGGTGATATCTTAGTGTAGTTTTGATTTGCATTTCCCTGATGAACAGCAATGATGAACATCTTTTCATGTGCCTATTGGCCATCCGTATATCTTCTTTGGAGAAATGTCTGTTCATGTCTCATGCTCATTTTTTGATGGGGTTGTTTGATTTTTTGTTGTTGAGTTGTGTGAGTTCTTTATATATTATGGATATTAACCCTTTGTTGGATGTATGACTTGCAAATATTTTTTCCCAGTTAGTGGGTTTTTTTTTATTTCAATCCTGTTTTCCCTTGCTTTAAAGAAGCTCTTTAGTCTGATGAAGTCCCATTTGTTTATTCTTTCTATTGTTTCCCTTCTCTGAGAAGACATAGTGTCCAAAACGATCCTTTTACAACTGATGTCAAAGAGTGTACTGCCTACATTTTCTTCTAGAAGCCTTATGGTTTCAGGTCTTACCTTTAGGTCTTTGATCCATTTTGAGTTTATTTTGGTGAATGGTGAAAAAGAATGGTCAATTTTCATTCTTTTATATGTGGCTTTCCAGTTTCCCCAGCACCATTTGTTGAAAAGACTTTCTTTTCTCCATTATATGCCCTCAGCTCCTGTGTCGAAGATTAGCTGTCCATAGATGTGTGGTTTTATTTCTGGGCTTTCAATTCTGTTCCATTGATCTGTGCACCTGTTTTTGTACCAGTACCATGCTGTTTTGATTACTGTAGCTTTGTAGTATGTTTTGAAATCAGGGATTGTGATGCCCCCAGCTTTGTTCTTTTTTCTCAGGATTGCTTTAGCAATTTGGAGTCTTTCATTGCCCCATATGAATTTTAGGATTCTTTGTTCTATTTCTATAAAGAATGTCATTGGGATTCTGATTGGGATTGCATTGAATCTGTAGATTGCTTTAGGCAGAATGGGCATTTTGACTATGTTTATTCTTCCAATCCATGTACATGGAATGTCTTTCCATGTCTTTATGTCATCATCTGTTTCTTTCAGAAAAGCCTTGTAGTTTTTGTTGTATAGGTCTTTCACTTCCTTAGTTAAATTCACCCCAAGGTATTTTATTCTTTTTGTTGCGATTGTGAATGGTATTGTGTTCTTGAGTTCTTTTTCTGTTCATTTGTTATTAGAGTATAGAAATGCTACTGATTTATGTAAATTGATTTTATACCCTTAAACTTTGCTGTAGTTGTTGATTACTTCTAAAAGTTTTCCAATGGATTCTTTGGGGTTTTCTATATATAAGATCATGTCATCTGCAAACAGCAAGAATTTCACTTCTTCCCTCCCTATTTGGATTCCTTTTATTCCTTTTTCTTGCCTAATTGCTCTGGCCACAACCTCCAGTACTATGGTAAATCAGAGTGGTGATGAGGGCATCCTTGTCTCGTTCTTGTTTTCAGGGGATGGCGCTCAGTTTTTGCCCATTAAGTATGGTGTGGGCTGTGGGTTTGTCATATATGGCCTTGAATTATGTTGAGGTAGGTCCCTTCTATCCCCATTTTGTTCAGAGTTTTTATCATAAATGGCTGTTGGATCTTGTCAAATGCTTTCTCTGCATCTATTGAGATGATCCTGTGGTTTTTATTCCTCAATTTGTTGATGTGGTATATCACGTTGATTGATTTGTGGATGTTGAACCATCCCTGTGTCCCTGGTATGAATCCCACTTGATCATGGTGTATGATCCTTTTGATGAATTGCTGAATTTGGGTTGCCAAAATTTTGTTGAGAATTTTTGCATCTATGTTCATCAGTGATATTGGCCTGTAGTTCTCCTTTTTCGCGCTGTCCTTGTCAGGCTTTGGTATCAGTGTGATGTTGGCCTCGTAGAATGTGTTAGGAAGTGTTCCATCCTCCCTAATTTTTTGAAATAGCTTGAAAAGGATAGGTATTAAATCCGCTCTGAAAGTTTGGTAGAATTCCCTAGGAAAGCCACCTGGTCCTGGGGTTTTATTCTTTGGGATGCTTTTGATTGCTGTTTCAATCTCTTTCTTTGTGATTGGTCTGTTCAAATTGTCTGCTTCTTCTTGACTAAGCTTTGGGAGATTGTAGGAGTCCAAGAATTTATCCATTTTCTCTAGGTTATCCATTTTGTTGGCATATAGTTTTTCATAGTATTCTCTTATAATCCGTTGTATTTCTGTGGAGTCTGTTGTTATTTCTCCTCTTTCATTTCTGATTTTGTTTATTTGAGCTTTCTCTCTTTTTTTCTTTGTAAGTCTGGCTAGGGGTTTGTCAATCTTATTTATCTTCCCAAAGAACCAGTTCTTTCTTTCATTAATCCTTTCCACTGCCTTTTTTGTTTCAATAGCATTTATTTCTGCTCTGATTTTTATTATTTCTCTCCTTCTCCTGACTTTGGGATTTGTTTGTTCTTCTTTCTCTAATTCAGTTAGGTGTAGTTTAAGATTGCTTATTTGGGATTTTTCTTGTTTGTTAAGATGTGCCTATATTCTGATGAATTTCCCTCTTAATACAGCTTTTGCTGTATCCCATATGAGTTGGTATGGCATGTTATCATTTTCATTTGTCTCCAGGTATTTTTTGATTTCTTCTTTAATTTCTTCAGTGATCCATTGCTTGTTCAATAGCATATTTAGTCTTCACATCTTTGTGCCTTTCTCAGCTTTTTCTTGTAATTAATTTCTAGCTTTATAGCATTATGATCGGAGAAGATGCTTGTTATTATTTCGATTTTTTTTTATTTGTAGAGGCTTGCCTTGTTTCCCAACCTATGGTCTATCCTTGAGAATGTTCCATGCCTAGTTGAGAAGAATGTGTATTCTGCTGTTTTTGGAAGAAGTGTTCTATATATGTCTATTAAGCCCAACTGTTTTAGCTTTTCGTTCAGCTCCACTGTTTCCTTGTTGATTTTCTGTCTGGATGATCTGTCCATTGATGTGAGTGGGGTGTTGAGGTCCCCTACTATTGTTGTGTTATTTTTCATATCTTCTTTTAGGTTTGTAAATAGTTGCTTTATGAACTTTGGTGCTCCTGTGTTGGGTGCATAGATATTTATAAGCATTATTTCTTCTTGATGAAGTGTCCCTTTGATCATTATATATTGGCCCTCTGTGTCTCTCTTTACTTGCCTTATCTTGAAATCTGTTTTGTCTGATGTAAGTACTGCAACACCTGCTTTCTTTTGTTTGCTATTAGTTTGGAGTATTGTCTTCCACCCCTTCACTCTGAGCCTGTGTTTGTCCTTGGAGCTGAGGTGTGTTTCCTGGAGGCAACAAATTGTTGGATCTTATTCTTTAATCCATCTTGCCACTCTGTGTCTTTTTATTGGAGAGTTCAATCCATTTACATTGAAGGTGATTATTCATGCATGAGGGCTTAATGCTGTCATTCTGTTGCTCGTTTTCCAGTTGTCCTGCGTTTCCTTTGTTTCTCATCCTGTGTGTTTTAGCCTACCCATTGACTTCTGCAGTTTCTTATGCTGGGTTTCTTAGCTTTTTCCTTATTTATGTTTTGTGTCTCTCTTCTGTTTTTTAGTTTAGTGGCTACCTTGAAGTTTGTTTCAGAATCTCGTGCATAACAGTCCATTTTCTGGTGGTCTCTTACTTCCTTAGCCTAAACTGATTCAGTCCCTTTCCTCCTCCTCTCCTAAATTGTTATTTTCATCTCTTATTCCAACTTGTGATGTGAGTTTGTGGTTAAAGTGATAAGATTGTCTTTGCTTTGGTGACTTCCTTCCCTTTATCCTAATGCTATAGTTGCATATTTGCTATCCTGTTCTGATTCTATCTGTGTGTCTCCCTACTGTGTGTTTTGTGACCCTTTCTCCCTTTTTTTCTTTTTTCAGGTATGAGGGCCTTCTTGAGGATTTCTTGGTGGGGGACGGGTCTTGTGGCTACAAAGTCCCTTAGCTTTTGTTTGTCTGGAAAAGATTAAATTTCTCCCTCATATCTAAAGGATATTTTTGCTGGACAGAGTATTCTTGGCTGAAGATCTTTATCCTTTAAAGTTTTGAATATGTCATTCCAGTCTCTCCTAGCTTGTAAGGTTTCTGTAGAGAAATCTGCTGAAAGTCTGATAGGGGTTCCTTTGTAGGTTATTTTCTTCTGCCTTGCTGCCCTGGGGATTCTTTCTTTGTCATTCATTTTTGCCATTTTTACTACTATATGCTTTGCAGTGGGTCTTTTTACATTGACAAACCTAGGAGATCTGAAAGCTTCCTCCACACATTTCTCTCTCAATCTCTAGGTTTGGGGAGTTCTCTGCTATTGTTTCTTTGAGCATGCTTTCTGCTCCATTTTCCTTTTCCACACCCTCAGGAATACCAATGATTCTTAAGTTGCTTTTTCTCCTTTAGTCAGCTGTTTCTCGGAGTTTTTCTTCAGTTTTTTTTTGCTCTTCGTTCTCTTCCTTCCTCTGTCTGGAGCCATTCAGCCTGTCTATCTTCAATTATGCTAATTTGCTCCTCTGTGGTGTCAACACGAGCATTCCGGGAATCCATATTGTGTTTTATCTGATCCATTGTATTTTTCATCTCTAGTATTTCTGATGGATTCTTCTTTATAGTTTCAATCTCTTTTGTGAAGTAACTCCAGAACTCGTTCACTTGTTTCTCTATATTTCCCTTTACGTCATTGAGTTTTTTGATGATAGCTATTCTGAATTCATTGTCACTTAGTTTACCTATTTTCAAGTCCTCAGGACATACTTCTGTGTTTTTATTGTTTTCCTTCTGGTCTGGAGCTTTTATAAATTGCTGGATGGTAGAGGAGCGGTTTTTGCGCATAATACTATTCATTTGCAGTCACTGCCTGTTCCCACTAGATGGGGGTTGAGAGCAGCGCATTCTGAGCCCTCCACCTTCAGCCGCGATGGCAGTGCACAGCGTGGGTTGGGGGAGGAGGGGCACTTCCTTGTGCGCAGACCTGGATTCCCATCAGATCTCGCTCTCTGCTTTCAGCTTTCGCTCTCTGGTTTCCTGGGGCCTTGGCTTGATGGGGTTCCCCCACGCGAAAGCTTTCTCCTGTTAGAGAGTTTCCGCTGCATGGGTCTGTGGGAGTCCTGGATGATCCCCTGGACGTGCGGCCCCTCCCCTGCCCCTTCTCTCACCTGCGGCAGCCATCCAGTCTCTAGGGGAGGGAGCGAAGTTCTCTCTTACCCCTTCCAGCTCCTCTGAGGGGGGCTCCAGCCTCTCTGCCATCCATTGTTTGGCTGCTGTGGGTCTCTGACGATTTCTGTGCTATTAGGATTTTTGTTGGAATGTGGTTGCTCCTTTTGGTTATAATTTGGAGGAGAGAGAATCCCAGGCAAGCTCACTCTGGCATGACGCTTACGTCCTAATCCTAGAATCTCATTTTAAAATGATATTTGACCATGACTTCTGAAGTAGTTTCCTATTTGGTATTTAGTGAGAAGTAAGTACATTAGTTACAAACAATTAGGACATATAACACTGGTATTTTTATATTTTCTTTTGTGTATTTGGCCTGTCAGTTTATAGCGTTGTGTGTTACTTGAATGCTCTGAGAAATCATGCTAGAAAACTTACTCATGTTATAAATAATTCCTTTTATCTTGCATGACTTTACTCGTATACTAGTTCATGAAGGTCTTTTGCTTTCTTTTGAGCTAACAGTATGCTTCCATTTCTGTGATTGCTTATAGAAACTGACCATTTCCATTCATACCCTTTTTTTTTTTTTTTTTTTGAGGTAGATTAGCCCCGGGCTAACATCTGCTGCCAATCCTCCTCATTTTGCTGAGGAAGACTGGCCCTGAGCTAACATCTGTGCCCATCTTCCTCTACTTTATATGTGGGACACCTACCACAGCATGACTTGCCAAGTGGTGCCATGTCCACACCTGGGATCTGAACCAGCGAACCCTGGGCTGCCAAAGTGGAATGTGAGCATTAACTGCTGTGCCAGCGGACTGGCCCCTCCATTCATACTTTTAAGTGATCTCTTTATAAGCAAATTTAAAATTGAATATCTTCTTTACAAAGGTGAGTTACTGATTTTGAATCTTTGGATTCTTCCCAGATTGCAGATTATTACTATGAAGAAAGAACCTGTATCCTTCGTTGTGTCTTACACCTTCTCACTTACTTCCAAGATGAAAGACACCCCTATAGGGTAAGCCCATTTCGTCATGTTGGTTCTCTTTACCCTATAAAATTCAACTCTTGTTAATAATTTTATATTATTCATATTCGTTTTCATTTGAATATTTACCTTTTACTATAGGCATAAGTTGCTCTGCTTTGGATTTTCTTTTCAGGTTGAGTATGCAGACTGTGTTGATAAATTGGAGAAGGAGCTAGTTACAAAATACAGACAGCAGTTTGAAGAGCTTTATAAAACTGAAGCACCAACGTGGGAGACACATGGAAACCTCATGGTATGTGGTTAGTGGGGCCTCCTATAAGTCTTAGGAGGATTGTATACTCCTCCCCATTGAGCTCCAAGCAAATTATTTATTCATTTATCAACTTAAAACACTTATAGATTATCGTTCTTCAGAGAAGTTTAAACATGTTATATGGACCAAAACGTTGATGACTTCAACTAATGGTACTTACTTTTGGACATTTTCCCTTGTCTTTGTCTCTCCAGTTACCTAAAGTATTCTGTTAGTGGTTAAATGGTTAAGTCTAAAAGCGAGATTTCATTTTCTTTATTATCGTTATCAAGTGTGTGACACTAGTTTGATTATTTTATGTTAAATCTTAAACCACTCTACATTTATAGTTTGGAATATGACCTTTTTTGTTTTGAGAATAATACGTTTATTAAAACAATTCAACGAAAACACAGACAGTAGCTATTTAAAATATTTAGTAGAAGAGCCCATTTACAGTATCAACGAAAGCATAAATTCCTCAGGAATAAGCTTACAACAGTGAAAATCTAAATGAAGGGGACTTTAAAATGCTGTCAAGGGTGTATCAAAGAAGTTGTAACCAAATAGAAAGACATGCTACATTTTGAATAAACAGTCGGCTCTGTGAAAGTGTTAGTACTTCCTATATTAACTTGTAAGCTTAGTGCCGTCCCAGAAAAAATACTAACAAGTGTTTGTCTTGCCTTTTATTTTAGAACTGGACAGACTGATTCTAAAGTTCACCTGATGGGGCTGGCTTGGTAGCCGAGTGGTTAAGTTCTTGCACTCTGCTTGGGCGGCCCAGGGTTTCGCCGGTTTGGATCCTGGGCTTTGACATGGCACTGCTCATCAGGCCACGCTGAGGTGACGTCCTACATGTCACAACTAGACAGACTCACAACTAGAATACACAACTATGTATTGGGGGACTTTGGGGAGAAGAAGGAAAAAAAAAAATTAAAAATAAAATTCTTGTGAAAAATAAGAATAGCCAGGAAATTTTTGAAAAAGGAAAATAATGAAGGAAAATTAGCCTTATTAGATAATAAGACTACAATAATTTTAAGCATGGTATTGGCACTTGAATAAATAGATCGACGAATAGAGCGTAGTAGGAAGTCTACCTATAGACCCAAATAC
>NW_025795618.1:0-2386 GCF_021613505.1 Equus quagga
TGAGTTTTGCTTATAAGATGGCTTCTTGACTGTTCTTTTTTCCTTTAGTCAGTACTGCAAGACGAGAGGCAGAGCCAGGCCCTAATCCTGAAGGTCAGTAGTAGTCACCCTTTCCATTCTTTGGTGTAGAATTGGGTAATGGCTTCTTGACCTTGTTCTCCCGAGTATTGCTGGCCTTTGCCTCTTGTGTTGGGTGAGCATTGAGGTCTTAATGGAGAAGTTTATTAACTCATTTGTGAAAGGAGGCTCTCTTATCCCCTGGACCCAGCTGAGGGCTTTTTCCGAAGGAGATTCTTCAGCCCCTGGGGGTGAGAACTGGTTGATGGATATTTCTTCTCTAGGTGTAAGTGCAACAGGATTAATTTGTATTTCTTTATTCCTTTATATTCTCCCTCCCAGCCTCTCAAAGCAAGCTTTTCACCTTAGAATCTCATTTTAAAATGGTATTTCACCGTGACTTCTGAAGTAGTTTCCTATTTGGCATTTAGTGAGAACTAAGTACATTAGTTACAAACGATTATGACATATACCAGTGGTATTTTTATATTTTCCTTTGTGTATTTGGCCCATCCGTTTATAGTGTTGTGTGTACTTGAATGCTCTGAGAAATCATGCTAGAAAACTTATTCATGTTATTAAATAATTCCTTTTATGTTGCATGACTTTACCCGTATACTAGTTCATGAAGGTCTTTTGCTTGCTTTTGGCCTAGCAGTATGCTTCCATTTCTGTGATTGCTTATAGAAACTGAACTTTTCCCATCATACCTTTAAGTGATCTCTTTATGAGTAAATTTAAAATTGAATATCTTCTTTACAAAGGTGAGTTACTCATTTTGAATCTTTGGGTTCTTCCCAGATTGCAGATTATTACTATGAAGAAAGAACCTGTATCCTTCGTTGTGTCTTACACCTTCTCACTTACTTCCAAGATGAAAGACACCCCTATAGGGTAAGCCCATTTCGTCATGTTGGTTCTCTTTACCCTATAAAATTCAACTCTTGTTAATAATTTTATATTACTCATATTTGTGTTCATTTGAATATTTACCTTTTACTGTAGGCATAAGTTGCTCTGCTTTGGATTTTCTTTTCAGGTTGAGTATGCAGACTGTGTTGATAAATTGGAGAAGGAGCTAGTTACAAAATACAGACAGCAGTTTGAAGAGCTTTATAAAACTGAAGCACCAACGTGGGAGACACATGGAAACCTCATGGTATGTGGTTAGTGGGGCCTCCTATAACTCTTGGAGAATTGTATTCCCTGCCTTTCGAGCTCCAAGTAAATTATTTATTCATTTATCAACTTAAAACGTTTGTAGATTATCATTCTTCAGAGAAGTTTAAACATGTTATATGGATTAAAACATTGATGACTTCAACTAATGGTACTTACTTTTGGACCTTTTCCCTTGTCTTTGTCTCTGCAGTTAATTTACTTTCTGTTCTTACCTAAAATATTCTCTTAGTGGTTAAATGGTTAAGTCTAAAACCGAGATTCCATCTTCTTTATTATCATTATCTATTAAGTGTGCGACACTAGTTTGATTATTTTATCTTAAATCTTAAAGCAATCTACATTTATAGATTAGAATATGACCTTTTTTGTTTTGAAAATAATACACATGTTTATTAAAACAATTCAGCTAAAACACAGACAGTAGCTATTTAAAATACTGAGTAGAAGGGCCCATTTACAATGTTAATGAAAGCATAAATTCCTCAGGAGTAAGTTTACAACAGTGAAAATCTAAATGAAGGGGACTTTAAAATGCTGTAAAGGGTGTATCAAAGAAGTTGTAACCAAGTAGAAAGATGTGCTACATTCTTGAATGTAAAGACTCGGCTCTGGAAGTGTTAGTACTTCCTGTATTAACTTGTAAGCTTAGTGCCGTCCCAGAAAAAATACTAACGAGTGTTTGTTTTGCCTTTTAGTTTGGAACTGGACAAACTGATTCTAAAGTTCATATCAAAAATAAGTAGGAATACTAGGAAATTTGTTTTTTAATAGATTGGCATCTGAGCTAACAGCTCTTGCCAGTGTCCTTTTGTTTCTTCTTCTTCTTCTCCCCAAAGCCCCTCAGTACATAGTTGTATATTCTAGTTGTGAGCGCCTCTGGTTGTGCTATGTGGGACACCACCTCAGCATGGCCTGATGAGCAGTGCTATGTCCATGCCCAGAATCTGAACTGCTGAAGTGGAGCATGCGAACTTAACCACTCAGCCACAGGGCCAACCCCAGGAAATTTTTGAAAAAGGAAAATAATGAAGGAAAATTAGCCTTATTAGATAATAAGACTACAATAATTTTAAGCATGGTATTGGCACTTGAATAAATATATCGACGAATAGAGCGTAGTAGGAAGTCTACCTATAGACCCAAATAC
>NW_025795619.1:0-4762 GCF_021613505.1 Equus quagga
AGGCAGGATTCAGACTCCCGATCCCGAACGGGAGTGAGACGTGGAGTCACTGAGCATTCAAAACTGCCTCAGCCAACCAGTGCCTGCTCACCGTGCATCTACTGCATGCACAAAACCAGTGTTATCTGCAGCAGAGGAAAGAGCAGTTTATGAAGCTGCATCTTTCTGGCTCCTCTGTTTTATTTCTCTTGGTCTTCATCACACTTTCCTTCTTCTTTGCATTCTCTCCCTCTTCCTTCTCCCCTCTCCTTCCTCCTTCCCTTTTTCTGTGGTTCTAGGTGTGCCAGTCCGTAGAGTTCTCTTGGATTTCCTGCCTTAAGAGTCTGGGGCAACTTGGGAGGGCCTCTCCTCTCAGCTCCCAAACATGCATCACGACGTGAGTGTCACTGCTTTGGACACCTCTGAGTTTCCTGCTTGTTTCCAGAACCCCTCAATCCTCGGGGTTGACCTGGGAGGGGACTCAGACCACCTTGCATGCCCTTCTCCTCCCCTTGTCTCTTCCTCTCAATTCCCAGACCCATTGCCCTCCTTGGCTGGAGGAAACTTACTCTGTCATAGGCTGAGTTTTCCGTACCAGTGTCTTCTAGGAAAACTTGACTTTCAGATCTCCAAGCTTTTCTTGTGGGCTCTAAGGTAATTTTTAGAACTTAGAAATCCCCTTTTGCTCCCAACAAATTCTGCGTTTCAAGATTTTGTGTAGTGAATGCAAAATAGTCTCAACTGAGCAGTGGTTTCCTGAGTCAAGCCAGCATCCGCTCTTCCCCTGAAAGTTACCGATCTCATAATTAGGGGATCCTGGGACATTAAAATCTATAAAGGTAAAAATACATGATTCTAATATTTTAAAATCTACTGCTTGTTATCCAATCATTCAACAAAGATGAATTGAGTGAAGTGTGTGGCAGGCACCTGTCCTGGGTCCTGAGGACTCAGCCGTGAGCAAAACAGACCAAAACCCCTGCCCTCGATACGCCTGTAATTAATGAACAAAACGAGGAGCTGAAGGGGAAAGAGAGGAACAGGAAGGAAGATTGTGAGTCTGGGGAGAAAGAAAGATACACACAAGAAAAGAGAGCAGTAGTTATAGAGAAATAGCAAGGTATATGTGAGGTACGGAATACAAAGATTTCCTGAAAGGGTAGGGACTGGGAGCATGAGAAAGAAATCACTAACAGGGGGAGATGGGGTTCACTGGGAACCCAATTAAAACTATTCACAAATCACTCTTTGGCCCAGGGACATCCTCAGCTGTACACGAAATCCAACAGAAGCTCCAAGTCATGGATCAGGCAACTCAAAGGATGGATGACTCAACCGGGAACTCAGAGGTCATGGCAAGGGTCCAAAAAGCGAGGACTGGATGTGTCCAAATGTCTGCATCAGAGGATGAGGCTGGTAATGGAATCTGCCGTTTGAATGCTCAGTGTGGGAGGGTCTGTCATGGAGCGGGCACAGGGTTGGGTGGACGTGTAAAGTTAATAGTGAAGGAGGGAGAAGTGCAGAGAAAGATGGTGAGGTTTGACAAGAGGGACAGAGAGGGAACAAAGATCTGTTGCATCTGAGGAGGTTTTGCGCAGAAGCAGCTGTGTTCCTAGGGTCCTGCTGACCTCAGCTGTGACCTGGGCGGCAGCTGTCAAACATTTTGGTCTTAGGGCTCATTTACAATCTTAGAAATTATTGAGGATCTCAAAGAGTTTTTTTCATGTTCTTTATATCTATCTGTATGAACCTTATTAGAAATTAAAACCGATTGTTTAAAAATATTTAGGTATTAATTGATTTAAGAGTAACACTAAATCAATCACTTAACATAAAAACATTTTTTATGAAAAATAAGTATCTTTTCCAAATTTAAAATAATTAGTGAGAAGAGTGGCATCATTTTACATTTTTGCACATCTCTTTAATGTCTAGCTTAATCAAAGACAGCTGGGTGCTTTTTTTAATCAGATATAATTGACATAGTATGTTAACTTCAGATGCACAACATAAGGTCTCAATATTTGTATATATTGCAAAATAATCACCACAGTAAATCTAGTTAACATCTGTCACCACGCATAGTTAAAATTTTTTTTCCTGTTACGAGGATTTTTAAGATCTACTCTCTTAGCAACTTTGAAAAATACAGTACGGTGTTATTAACTATAGTCACCATGCTGCATATTACATCCTCGTGACTTATTTGTCTTATAACTGGAAGTTTGTACCTTTTGACCCCTTCACCCATTTCATGCACTCCAACCCCTTGCCTCTGACAATCACCAATCTGTTCTCTGTATCTATGAGTTCATTTTTTGGTTGTTTTTTTTAGATGCCACGTAAAAGCAAGATCACATGGTATATGTCTTTCTCTGCGTGACTTATTTCACTTAGCAAAATGCCCTCAAGGTCCAGTCATGTTGTCACAAGTGGCAAGCTTTCCTTCTTTTTCATGGCTGAATAACATTTCATTGTATGTTACACCACATTTCCTCTATCCATTCATTCATTGATGGATACTTACCTAGCTGCCATGTCTTGGCTATGATGGTTCAGTGAACATGGGGGTGCATATATCTTTTCAAGTTAGTGTTTTCATTGCCTTCAGATAAATACCCAGAAATGAAATTGCAAGATCGTATGGTAGTTCTAGTTTCAATTTTCTGAGGAACCTCCATACTGCTTTCCATAGTGGCTGCACCAATTTATGTTCCCACCAACAGCACACAAGGGTTACCTTTTCTCCACATCCTCGCCAACAATTGTTATTTCTTATCTTTTTGATAATAGCCATTCTAACATCTATGAAGCTCTATCTCATTGTGGTTTTGATTTGCATTTCCCTGATAAGTAGTGATGTTGAACACCTTTTCGTGCACCCATTGACCACCTGTATGTCTTCTTTGGAAAAGTGTTTATTCAGATCCTCTACCCATTTTTTAAATTGGATTGTTTGTGTCTTTTGCTGTTGAATTGTATTAGTTCTTTATATATTTTGGATATTACCCTTTATCATAGATATGATTTGCAAATACTTTCTCCCAAGGACATCTAGTGGGAGTCAGTTATCTGAGCCCCTGGACCAGAGGCTCAAAGTGAGGTTAGGAACCCCTGGGGGGTATCTCTGAAACCCTTTCAGTAGATCTTCAAGGTCAAAACTGTCTTCATTAAAAGATGTTATTTGCCTTTTTCTCTATGTTGACCTTTGTACACATGGAGCAAGACCCACAGCAGGTAAAACTGCTGGTGCCTTAGTACAAATCAGAGCAGTGTCCCTGACACTCAGGAGTAGTCATTGCATTTCTTCCCCACCATTTACCATAAAAAAAAGCCAGTTGCACATAAGAATGTTCTTAATGAACCAGTAAAGGTTATTAATTTTATTGGATTTCTGCCCTTGAGTACACATCTTTTTAATAGTGAAACTTCTTTTCTTTTAGTGTTTAACACACATATCTCATGTCAATGTTATCTATTTCCCTATCTTTTAGCTACGTAGTGCATTATTGTATGGTTAACCACAATGTAATTAAATAACTACCTACTGATGGACAGTTATTTACAGGTTTTGTATGAAAATGGAAATCGTATTTGGTTGTGTTTGTATCTTTGCACACTTGTCCTATAATTTCCTCAGAATTAATTTCTAAATGTGAAATTACTTGGTCGGAGTCTATATATCTTAAGTTTTATATTATATACTATATGTATTATATTATATAAACTGTTCTGCAGAAAATGTAATTGTTTACATTCCCTGTAACAATATATTTGATTATTAGTCAAACTAATCAAAAACTTTGATTATTAGTGGTCTAAAGATGATTCTTAAATAAATTTTTCATTTGCATTTTCTCTTTGAGCATTTTCAAATTATGTTTTGCCCACTTTCCTAGTGTACTAATCATCTTTTGCTTTATTTATTAAAAATATTAACTTTCTAATGTTACATATTGAAATTTTTCTGTTTTGTGTTGCTATTGTAAGGATGTTTTTCAAAGTATGAACATTATAATTTTTTAAATAGTCAATCTGTTCATTTTTTACCTGTATGATTTCTGGCTTTGAATTTCAGCTAAAAAAATATTTTATATTTATGGCTTGTAACAATCTTTCTCTAAATTTTCTCCTAGTCTTGAAAAAACTAGTTATTAATTTGGAAAGTGGCATATTTTAAATGTTAATAATTAAGTATATCTCTGTTACTTCTTTATTCAGTCCTTCTTTATTTCCAAGTAAAATGGAGTACTTTTTTCAGATAAGGCAAGATGGTTTTCTTGCCTTCAAAAGGGATGGAAAGACAGTAAAAGATTTACTTAAAGGTATTGAATCTCAAGCTTGTAGATCAATATTTATAGCCATAGACATGACTTTTTCTTTTTCTGTTTTAGAAAAGTTGAGAGAAAAATGTAGCCAGTCAAGTCCACAAAAAGGGCTGTCAAGAGGTAAGCACAAAGCACGAGGTCCTTACTGCCTCGGTGCTCATCTGGGTCATCTCGTGGCAGACCAGTGTGGCCTCCTCTCCAGCCACACGGCCACCCGGGTATCAGTGGAGCACGGCAGCCCCACCCCTGTCCCCAAGCCACCCAGTCAAAGGACTCCTGTTCACGAAAGAAGGACGACCCAGATGCCATGCTGGTTCAAACAAGCATCTTTTCTCTTATCACTGGGAAGGAATGGAGGTGGGGGTGGACAGAAGGCACCAGTCCACTTTCAGATTAGGACTGTGTCCAGTCCAGGATCAGAGCCAGGAGGAACAGACAAGGCAAACCTGAATGGG
>NW_025795620.1:0-4290 GCF_021613505.1 Equus quagga
AAGAAAAATTCAAACCTCAATCTCTCTGGTGTCAAAGACTATTATATGTTTTATATTTCCAATTTTTGTGTATCACATATCTGCTCAGTTGTATCTTACAATTTGAAGTTTCAATTTTCCTTCATAATATCCAACATACTCTATCTTTTTAATATGAGATATCTTGCTTACCCCAGGGCACTTCTGGTTTTTCTAGTATTTTTCTAGTATTTGTCTTGATTCAGCCAACCAGATTTGCTATCCATGATTTTGATCATGTCATTGATCACAGGCAGTGGTATTGTTATTATTATTACAGATATTATTTGGGTAATCCTATGTAATTATACAAGATCTGGATTTTATCCAGTTATTACCACACCTTACATTGTTATATAAAATAAGTTATTTGCAATCATAGTTTAATGAAAAAACAAGGTTTTTCAGACTAATTCTTCTGGTTTTGTAATCTTTCATTTTGGCATCATGAGTTTATAGCCTATAATCATGAATTATAAGCCTATTTGGGCTTAGTGCTTCTAATTTCAATATATTGTAAAGGTGAATAAGGTGTGTTCACCTGTTGATATTTCTTTCTATCCCCAAGGGTTCTGCTGACCATGCTAACTAGGCAGGACAAGTTGGGATTCATATAACTATTGTCCTAAGTTACACGGCCAAAATATAGTTGATATCAATATTTATTTGCTGGTTTACTTACATTGCCATGAAGAAATCATGGAGAGATCATTAAATCTCCAATTGGTTACGTTAGAACTCTGACTACTCTCCCTGGATTTATGCTTTTTGTGTGTGTGTTGTTTCTTGCTTATACACGTTCTTCTGTTTGGTTGGCAGAGCTACTCTACGTGGTGATTCAGGGAGTCACACTCCTTTTTCAAGCTCTGTCATTCCCTAGGGGCTGCAGGCATAAACGAATGAGGGGATAGGGATGACACCCTACCAACTGTGATCATGGACATGTAATTTAAAATCTCTGGATTTCTATCTCTTCATGTGTAAAATGGAGAAGATAGATTACCTGATCTTCTGGCACTAATCCTTTATGATTATGCAATCAGAGAAAGTGGACCACTGATGGGAAGCAGCTAAGAAAAAATTAAGGAATATACTTTACATGTATTTTTTATATTCTAGAAACTTGTGCAAAGCTTTCTAATTTTTTTCCCCAAGTAATTTTATTGGGATTATAATGGTTTATAACATTGTGTAATTTTGGGTGTACATTATTGTTTATGACCTCCTGAATACACTTCATTGTGCTCATCCCCAGTAGGTTAAATTTTATCCACCACCATACATATGTGCCCCTTTATCCCTTTTGCCCACCCCCCAACTCCTTTCCCCTATGGTAATCACTAATATGTTTTCTTTATCCATGTATTTGTTATCTTCCACATATGAGCAAAATCATGTAGTATTTATCTTTCTCTGTCTGGCTTATTTTGTTTAACATCATACCCTCAAGGTTAATCCATGTTGTTGCAGATGGGAAAATTTTGTCTTTTTATGGCTGAGTAGTATTCCATTGTATATATATACCACATCTTCTTTATCCATTCATCTGTTGAAGGGCACTTGGGTTGCTTCCACATCTTGGCTATTGTGCATAATGCTGCAATGAACATAGGGGTCCATAAATCTCTTTGAATCATTGATTTAAAGCTTTTTGGATAAATATCCAGGAGTGGGATAGCTGGGATGTATGGTATTTCTATTTTTAACTTTTTGAGAAATCTGCATACTGTTTTCCATAGTGGCTGCACCAGTTTGCATTCCCACCAGCAGTGTATGAGCATTCCCTTTTCTCCACATCCTCTCTAACGTTTTTTGTTTTCTGTCTTGGCAATTGTAGCCATTTTGACTGGTGTAAAGTGATATCTCGTTGTAGTTTTGATTTGCATTTCTCTAATAGTTGGTGATATTAAGCATCATTTTATGTGTCTTTTAGCCATCTGTATATCTTCCTTGGAAAAATGTCTGTTCATATACTCTGCCCATATTGTGATTAGGTTGTTTATTTTTTTGTTGTTAATTGCAAAGCTTTCTAATTTTTAACTCTTATGCAACTCTTATACAGAAACATAAACTGTAGAATATATCAGTTGAAATGTTCTATGGTAATTAATGTCAGCATAAATGTTTATTACAATAATAAAAATAATAAAGTTTAGTAAATCTAACAAAATAATAAAATATTTCATATCAGAACAATTGCAAATTAAGACATTATTCACTTGCATTGATACATCCTTTTTAATTTCATAGGAAACATTTATACTATACTATTAGCTAACATCATTTAATAGTAAAACATTACCTTTAAATTGAGTAAACACAAAAACAGCATCAAAGGATATAATCTTTATAAAAGAAATTCATACACATCTGTAGTTTTAGACATGTTCATACGCTATGAATTGTTGACTTTCTAGAAGAATATATTCTAAGGAAATAATTAGAGATGATAGCAAGATAAAGGTATTCATTACAGTATTTTATAGAGAGAAAAAAATTTATTTTTAGTAGTATTGAATTACTAATAAACTAGGGACTGAGTACAACTGCTTCAGAGTAAAACAGACCTCTAAAAAGAGCTCCACTTTTGCCACACACTGTGTGATCTTGGTCAACTTTCTTAACCTCTCTGATGCTCAATTTCCTCAATTGTAAAAGAGACAACCATAATAACATTTGAAGATTAAAAGACCTGATCTTATGAAGAAACTTATGATTTACTGTTAAGTGAAAAAGGAAAATACAGAATGCTAAATAATATATGATCCAATTTTTATTGCATAATTATTTATTACATAATCTTCTGTGTGCATAAATCTATATATGGACAAACATACAGTATAAATAAGGCTTGACTCTTGGTATTAAGTACAAATTGTATATATGCATATTAAATGCAAAGCATTGTTAATTTTAATGGTTAGAAAAAAGGTACAATCTTGGCTGTCATAGTGTTTACCATCAAAGAGAGAAAATAGACATACAATTAATTAGAGAAAAGTAATTAAATAATCACAAGAGAGCACAAGCATGGGGTTATGGGTTAAGGTAAATATTTCTTACTTATTTTTGACAAATAGAAATGGCAAACAATAGGATATATTGGAGTATATGAGGAAGCCATTTGGTGTAAACCTAATTCGGCCTGACTTTGTTTTTTCCAAAAGGGCCTGACTGTGGCCGTTGAGCATGCATTATGTATCTGCTTTAAAACATTTCCTATGGCAAGAAAAAAGGCCCTTCAAATAAAGGTGCCACTTCCCTCCCCCTCCCAACGTTGGCATCTCCTTAAAGATTAAGCATCTTTCCTTAGGCTAGGAACTGATGGCAGTGCTCACCTGTGACCACCCAGCTCAAGAGAACAGACCTGCCACCCTGCTGTGTTCACCGAGACAGCAGACCTATTTGCTGTTTCCATCAATCGCTGTGCCAACAGAGCAGTCTCGCGACTATTGTAGAAGGAACATTTCAATCATATGTGAAACATCCTGTTTGAGGGTATATCACCACCCTGTATACCCTCACTTCTTTGGAGTGCTCTGTTCCTTTGTGGAAAGACTCTCCCGGGCCATGGTCCTCAGATTTTAGCTCAGAATAAACTCATGCAAATTTTCATTTATAGATTGGTTATGGATTATTTTCGTCAACATTTTCCCAAATTTTATAATTATGCATTTTCAAAATTTTATAAATTATATATTACATATTGTCATAATTTTCAGGGAAATTAAATTTTGATTTTAATGCATCCATTGACATATACATTTTTAGCAAATTAATAAGGGGTTTTCAATACAACACATACAGATACATGCTCTCACACACATACACACACCTAGCGAGAGTGACTCTTAAAAGTCTCTTCCTCTTTATCTCAGTTACTGGGCTTGGGGAAAAGTAGATGCCAGACTTCATTAACTGCATCAGAAATTCGGATCGTCTTACAAATATGTAAGTCAACCTTTGAAAAATCAGAGCAAAGGTGGTAATTGGCAACACTGATTCAAACAGGCAAGTGACCCATGAGCACTGGGCATTTTTCCTCATCATTGCCAAATCCCAGGGCTATGTACTAGGCCTTACGGTGGCTTTCCTACCTTCAGCTGAAGTCTCCATTTATCCATTTAATGCTTTTATCCCTGAGGCTGTAACTTCTCTCTAGAGTCCTGTTACTTTTCCTGTCCTCAGGCTGCTGCATTAAAATAATTGATTGCTGATGAAAGACATGATATTTAGAATGGAAACAAAGTAAAATTATAAAAAGCATTAAAA
>NW_025795621.1:0-4290 GCF_021613505.1 Equus quagga
TTTTAATGCTTTTTATAATTTTACTTTGTTTCCATTCTAAATATCATGTCTTTCATCAGCAATCAATTATTTTAATGCAGCAGCCTGAGGACAGGAAAAGTAACAGGACTCTAGAGAGAAGTTACAGCCTCAGGGATAAAAGCATTAAATGGATAAATGGAGACTTCAGCTGAAGGTAGGAAAGCCACCGTAAGGCCTAGTACATAGCCCTGGGATTTGGCAATGATGAGGAAAAATGCCCAGTGCTCATGGGTCACTTGCCTGTTTGAATCAGTGTTGCCAATTACCACCTTTGCTCTGATTTTTCAAAGGTTGACTTACATATTTGTAAGACGATCCGAATTTCTGATGCAGTTAATGAAGTCTGGCATCTACTTTTCCCCAAGCCCAGTAACTGAGATAAAGAGGAAGAGACTTTTAAGAGTCACTCTCGCTAGGTGTGTGTATGTGTGTGAGAGCATGTATCTGTATGTGTTGTATTGAAAACCCCTTATTAATTTGCTAAAAATGTATATGTCAATGGATGCATTAAAATCAAAATTTAATTTCCCTGAAAATTATGACAATATGTAATATATAATTTATAAAATTTTGAAAATGCATAATTATAAAATTTGGGAAAATGTTGACGAAAATAATCCATAACCAATCTATAAATGAAAATTTGCATGAGTTTATTCTGAGCTAAAATCTGAGGACCATGGCCCGGGAGAGTCTTTCCACAAAGGAACAGAGCACTCCAAAGAAGTGAGGGTATACAGGGTGGTGATATACCCTCAAACAGGATGTTTCACATATGATTGAAATGTTCCTTCTACAATAGTCGCGAGACTGCTCTGTTGGCACAGCGATTGATGGAAACAGCAAATAGGTCTGCTGTCTCGGTGAACACAGCAGGGTGGCAGGTCTGTTCTCTTGAGCTGGGTGGTCACAGGTGAGCACTGCCATCAGTTCCTAGCCTAAGGAAAGATGCTTAATCTTTAAGGAGATGCCAACGTTGGGAGGGGGAGGGAAGTGGCACCTTTATTTGAAGGGCCTTTTTTCTTGCCATAGGAAATGTTTTAAAGCAGATACATAATGCATGCTCAACGGCCACAGTCAGGCCCTTTTGGAAAAAACAAAGTCAGGCCGAATTAGGTTTACACCAAATGGCTTCCTCATATACTCCAATATATCCTATTGTTTGCCATTTCTATTTGTCAAAAATAAGTAAGAAATATTTACCTTAACCCATAACCCCATGCTTGTGCTCTCTTGTGATTATTTAATTACTTTTCTCTAATTAATTGTATGTCTATTTTCTCTCTTTGATGGTAAACACTATGACAGCCAAGATTGTACCTTTTTTCTAACCATTAAAATTAACAATGCTTTGCATTTAATATGCATATATACAATTTGTACTTAATACCAAGAGTCAAGCCTTATTTATACTGTATGTTTGTCCATATATAGATTTATGCACACAGAAGATTATGTAATAAATAATTATGCAATAAAAATTGGATCATATATTATTTAGCATTCTGTATTTTCCTTTTTCACTTAACAGTAAATCATAAGTTTCTTCATAAGATCAGGTCTTTTAATCTTCAAATGTTATTATGGTTGTCTCTTTTACAATTGAGGAAATTGAGCATCAGAGAGGTTAAGAAAGTTGACCAAGATCACACAGTGTGTGGCAAAAGTGGAGCTCTTTTTAGAGGTCTGTTTTACTCTGAAGCAGTTGTACTCAGTCCCTAGTTTATTAGTAATTCAATACTACTAAAAATAAATTTTTTTCTCTCTATAAAATACTGTAATGAATACCTTTATCTTGCTATCATCTCTAATTATTTCCTTAGAATATATTCTTCTAGAAAGTCAACAATTCATAGCGTATGAACATGTCTAAAACTACAGATGTGTATGAATTTCTTTTATAAAGATTATATCCTTTGATGCTGTTTTTGTGTTTACTCAATTTAAAGGTAATGTTTTACTATTAAATGATGTTAGCTAATAGTATAGTATAAATGTTTCCTATGAAATTAAAAAGGATGTATCAATGCAAGTGAATAATGTCTTAATTTGCAATTGTTCTGATATGAAATATTTTATTATTTTGTTAGATTTACTAAACTTTATTATTTTTATTATTGTAATAAACATTTATGCTGACATTAATTACCATAGAACATTTCAACTGATATATTCTACAGTTTATGTTTCTGTATAAGAGTTGCATAAGAGTTAAAAATTAGAAAGCTTTGCAATTAACAACAAAAAAATAAACAACCTAATCACAATATGGGCAGAGTATATGAACAGACATTTTTCCAAGGAAGATATACAGATGGCTAAAAGACACATAAAATGATGCTTAATATCACCAACTATTAGAGAAATGCAAATCAAAACTACAACGAGATATCACTTTACACCAGTCAAAATGGCTACAATTGCCAAGACAGAAAACAAAAAACGTTAGAGAGGATGTGGAGAAAAGGGAATGCTCATACACTGCTGGTGGGAATGCAAACTGGTGCAGCCACTATGGAAAACAGTATGCAGATTTCTCAAAAAGTTAAAAATAGAAATACCATACATCCCAGCTATCCCACTCCTGGATATTTATCCAAAAAGCTTTAAATCAATGATTCAAAGAGATTTATGGACCCCTATGTTCATTGCAGCATTATGCACAATAGCCAAGATGTGGAAGCAACCCAAGTGCCCTTCAACAGATGAATGGATAAAGAAGATGTGGTATATATATACAATGGAATACTACTCAGCCATAAAAAGACAAAATTTTCCCATCTGCAACAACATGGATTAACCTTGAGGGTATGATGTTAAACAAAATAAGCCAGACAGAGAAAGATAAATACTACATGATTTTGCTCATATGTGGAAGATAACAAATACATGGATAAAGAAAACATATTAGTGATTACCATAGGGGAAAGGAGTTGGGGGGTGGGCAAAAGGGATAAAGGGGCACATATGTATGGTGGTGGATAAAATTTAACCTACTGGGGATGAGCACAATGAAGTGTATTCAGGAGGTCATAAACAATAATGTACACCCAAAATTACACAATGTTATAAACCATTATAATCCCAATAAAATTACTTGGGGAAAAAAATTAGAAAGCTTTGCACAAGTTTCTAGAATATAAAAAATACATGTAAAGTATATTCCTTAATTTTTTCTTAGCTGCTTCCCATCAGTGGTCCACTTTCTCTGATTGCATAATCATAAAGGATTAGTGCCAGAAGATCAGGTAATCTATCTTCTCCATTTTACACATGAAGAGATAGAAATCCAGAGATTTTAAATTACATGTCCATGATCACAGTTGGTAGGGTGTCATCCCTATCCCCTCATTCGTTTATGCCTGCAGCCCCTAGGGAATGACAGAGCTTGAAAAAGGAGTGTGACTCCCTGAATCACCACGTAGAGTAGCTCTGCCAACCAAACAGAAGAACGTGTATAAGCAAGAAACAACACACACACAAAAAGCATAAATCCAGGGAGAGTAGTCAGAGTTCTAACGTAACCAATTGGAGATTTAATGATCTCTCCATGATTTCTTCATGGCAATGTAAGTAAACCAGCAAATAAATATTGATATCAACTATATTTTGGCCGTGTAACTTAGGACAATAGTTATATGAATCCCAACTTGTCCTGCCTAGTTAGCATGGTCAGCAGAACCCTTGGGGATAGAAAGAAATATCAACAGGTGAACACACCTTATTCACCTTTACAATATATTGAAATTAGAAGCACTAAGCCCAAATAGGCTTATAATTCATGATTATAGGCTATAAACTCATGATGCCAAAATGAAAGATTACAAAACCAGAAGAATTAGTCTGAAAAACCTTGTTTTTTCATTAAACTATGATTGCAAATAACTTATTTTATATAACAATGTAAGGTGTGGTAATAACTGGATAAAATCCAGATCTTGTATAATTACATAGGATTACCCAAATAATATCTGTAATAATAATAACAATACCACTGCCTGTGATCAATGACATGATCAAAATCATGGATAGCAAATCTGGTTGGCTGAATCAAGACAAATACTAGAAAAATACTAGAAAAACCAGAAGTGCCCTGGGGTAAGCAAGATATCTCATATTAAAAAGATAGAGTATGTTGGATATTATGAAGGAAAATTGAAACTTCAAATTGTAAGATACAACTGAGCAGATATGTGATACACAAAAATTGGAAATATAAAACATATAATAGTCTTTGACACCAGAGAGATTGAGGTTTGAATTTTTCTT
>NW_025795622.1:0-5083 GCF_021613505.1 Equus quagga
AAAAATTTCAGGCTTTCTGTCAAGCAATATGAAAAAATACATTAAATCTCCAGAACAGAAAGAAAGCAACAAATACACAGAAAACAATCCCAAAGAAAATGAGATGTATAACCTAAATGACGATGACTTCAAAACAGCCATCATTAAGATTCTCAATGAGTTAAGAGAGAATTCTGACCGACAACTCAACGAGTTCAGGAGCTATGTCACAAAAGAGTTTGATACGATAAAGAAGAACCAAACAGAAATATTGGAAATGAAGAACACAATAGAGGAGATTAAGAAAAATCTAGATGCTCTGAACAGTAGGGCCGATAATATGGAGGAAAGAATTAGCAATTTGGAAGATGGCAATATAGAATTGTTGCAGGCAGAGGAGGAGAGAGAAGCAAGACTTAAAAGAAATGAAGAAACTCTCCGAGAATTATCAGACACAATTAGGAGATGCAACGTAAGGATTATAGGTATACCAGAGGGAGAAGAGAAGGAGAAAGGGGCAGAAAACCTATTCAAAGAAATAATGGCTGAGAACTTCCCAAATCTGGTGAGGGAGATGGATCTTCAGGTGACAGAAGCCAATAGATCTCCAAACTTTATCAATGCAAGAAGACCAACTCCACGGCATATAGTAGTGAAGCTAGCAAAAGTCAACGAAAAGGAGAAAATATTAAGGACAGCCAGGCAAAAGAAACTAACCTACAAAGGAACTCCCATCAGGCTATCAGCAGATTTCTCAGCAGAAACTTTACAGGCTAGAAGAGAGTGGAATGATATATTCAAAAATCTGAAGGACAAAAATCTACAGCCGAGAATTCTCTACCCAGCGAAAATATCCTTCAAATACGATGGAGAAATAAAAACTTTCCCAGATAAACAAAAATTAAGGGAGTTCATTGCCACAAAACCTCCTCTTCAGGAAATCCTCAGGAAAACCCTCATTCCTGAAAAATCCAAAAAAGGAAAGGGGCTACAAAACCAAGAGCAGAGGAGATAAGTAGAAGGACAACAACAGAGAGTAGCAGCTCTACATCAGAACAGATTAAACCATGGGACGAGAAACAAAGGGAACTGAAAAAAACCGGAAAACAAGACACAAAATGGGAGTGGTAGGCCCCCACGTCTCAATAATCACTCTAAATGTAAATGGATTGAACTCCCCAATCAAAAGACACAGAGTGGCAGGATGGATCAAAGAACAAGATCCAACAATATGCTGCCTCCAGGAAACACACCTCAGCCCCAAAGACAAACACAGACTCAGAGTGAAGGGATGGAGAACAATACTCCAAGCTAATAATGAACAAAAGAAAGCAGGTGTCGCTATACTAATATCAGACAAGGTAGATTTCAAAGCAAAACAGATAAAGAAAGATAAAGAGGGACAGTATATAATGATAAAAGGGACTCTCCACCAAGAAGACATAACACTTATAAATATATACGCACCCAACACAGGAGCACCAAAATTTGTAAAGCAACTCTTAATAGAACTAAAAGAAGACATCAACAACAATACAATAATAGTAGGGGACCTCAACACACCATTAACACCAATGGACAGAACATCCAGACAGAAAATCAACAAGGAAATAATAGAATTAAATGAAAAATTAGACCAGATGGACTTAATAGATATATATAGAACACTTCATCCAAAAACAGCAGGTTACACATTCTTCTCAAGTGCACATGGAACATTCTCAAGGATTGACCATATTTTGGGAACCAAAGCAAACATCAATAAATACAAGAGAGTTGAAATAATATCAAGCATCTTTTCTGATCATAACGCTATTAAACTAGAAATCAACTACAAGAAAAAAGCAGAGAAAGGTGCAAAAATGTGGAGACTAAACAACACGCTTCTCAACAAACAATGGATCATTGAAGAAATTAAAGAAGAAATCAAATATTATCTGGAGACAAATGAAAATGAGAACACGACATACCAAATCATCTGGGATGCAGCAAAAGCAGTCCTAAGAGGGAAATTCATCGCAATACAGGCTCACCTCACTAAACAAGAAAAAGCTCACGTAAGCAACCTCAAACGACACCTAACAGAACTAGAAAAAGAAGAACAAACAAAGCCCAGAGTCAGTAGAAGGAGGGAAATAATAAAAATAAGAGCAGAAATAAACGATATTGAAACAAAAAAGACAATAGAAAGGATCAATGAAACAAAGAGTTGGTTCTTCGAAAGAATTAACAAAATTGACAAACCCCTAGCCAGACTCACCAAGAAAAGAAGAGAGAAAGTGCAAATTAATAAAATCAGGAATGACAGAGGAGAAATCACAACAGATACCAACGAAATACAAGAGATCATAAGAGAATACTATGAAAAACTATATGCCAACAAATTGAACAACTTGGAAGAAATGGACAAATTCCTAGACTCCTACAATCTCCCCAAACTGAATCAGGAAGAAATGGAGAATCTGAATAGACCAATCACAAGTAAGGAAATAGAAACGGTAATCAAAAACCTCCCCAAAAACAAGAGTCCAGGACCAGACGGCTTCTCTGGAGAATTCTACCAAACATTCAAAGAAGACTTAATACCTATTCTCCTCAAACTGTTCCAGAAAATTGAGAAAGATGGAGAACTCCCTAACACATTCTATGAAGCCAACATCACTCTGATCCCCAAACCTGACAAGGACAACACAAAGAAGGAGAACTACAGGCCGATATCACTGATGAACATAGATGCAAAAATCCTCAACAAAATTTTGGCAAACCGATTACAGCAATACATCAAAAAGATTATACACCATGATCAAGTGGGATTTATACCAGGGACACAGGGATGGTTCAACATCCGCAAGTCAATCAACGTGATACACTACATCAACAAAATGAAAAACAAAAACCACATGATCATCTCAATAGACGCAGAGAAAGCATTCGACAAGATCCAACACCCATTTATGATAAAAACCCTCAGTAAAATGGGTATAGAAGGAAAGTACCTCAACATAATAAAGGCCATATATGATAGACCCACAGCCAACATCATACTCAATGGACAAAAGCTGAAAGCCATCCCTCTGAGGACAGGAACAAGACAAGGGTGCCCACTTTCACCACTCCTATTCAACATAGTACTGGAGGTGCTGGCCAGAGCAATTCGGCAGGAAAAAAAAATAAAAGGAATCCAAATAGGTAACGAAGAAGTAAAACTCGCGCTGTTTGCAGACGACATGATCTTATACATAGAAAACCCCAAAGAATCCACAGAAAAACTATTAGAAATAATCAACAACTACAGCAAAGTAGCAGGGTATAAAATTAACGTGCATAAATCAGTAGCATTTCTATACACTAACAATAAACTAACAGAAAAAGAACTCAAGAATTCTATCCCATTCACCATCGCAACGAAAAGAATAAAATACCTTGGGATAAACTTAACCAAGGAAGTGAAGGATCTATACAATGAAAACTACAAGACTTTCTTGAAAGAAATTGACGATGACATAAAGAGATGGAAAGACATTCCTTGCACATGGATTGGAAGAATAAACATAGTTAAAATGTCCATACTACCTAAAGCAATATACAGATTCAATGCTATCCCAATCAGAATCCCCAGAACTTTCTTCACAGAAATTGAACAAACAATCCTAAAATTCATATGGGGGAACAAAAGACCACGAATTGCTAAAGCAATCTTGAGCAAGAAAAACAAAGCCGGCGGAATCACAATCCCCGATTTCAAAACATACTACAAAGCTACAGTGATCAAAACAGCATGGTACTGGTACAAAAACAGGTCCACAGATCAATGGAACAGAATTGAAAGCCCAGAGATAAAACCACACATCTATGGACAGCTAATCTTCGACAAAGGAGCAGAGGGCCTACAATGGAGAAAAGAAAGTCTCTTCAACAAGTGGTGCTGGGAAAACTGGACAGCCACATGCAAAAGATTGAAAATCGACCATTCTTTTTCACCACACACCAAAATAAACTCAAAATGGATCAAAGACCTAAAGATTAGGCCTGAGACAATAAGTCTTTTGGAAGAGAATATAGGCAGTACACTCTTTGACATCAGTTTCAAAAGAATCTTTTCGGACACTGTAACTCCTCAGTTGAGGGAAACAATAGAAAGAATAAACAAATGGGACTTCATCAGACTAAAGAGCTTCTTCAAGGCAAGGGAAAACAGAATTGAAACAAAAAAACAGCTCACTAATTGGGAAAAAATATTTACAAGCCACTTATCCGACAAAGGGTTAATCTCCATAATATACAAAGAACTCACACTGCTTAACAACAAAAAAACAAACAACCCGATCAAAAAAATGGGCAGAGGACATGAACAGACATTTCTCAAAAGAAGATATGAATATGGCCAATAGACACATGAAAAGATGTTCATCATCGCTAATCATCAGGGAAATGCAAATCAAAACTACACTAAGATATCACCTTACCCCCGTTAGATTGGCAAAAACATCCAAAACCAAGAACGACAAATGTTGGAGAGGTTGTGGAGAAAGAGGAACCCTCATACACTGTTGGTGGGAATGCAAACTGGTACAGCCACTATGGAAAACAGTATGGAGATTTCTCAAAAAGTTAAAAATAGAAATACCCTATGACCCAGCCATCCCATTACTGGGTATCTATCCTAAGAACCTGATATCAGATATCTCAAGAGTCCGTTGCACCCCTATGTTCATCGCAGCATTATTTACAATAGCCAAGACGTGGAACCAGCCTACATGCCCAGAAACTGATGATTGGATAAAGAAGATGTGGTATATATACACAATGGAATACTACTCAGCCATAAAAAAAGACGAAATTGGCCCATTCACAACAATGTGGATGGACCTCGAGGGCATTATGTTAAGCGAAATAAGTCAGTCAGAGAAAGGCGAACTCTATATGACTCCACTCATAGGTGGAAAGTAGGAGATTGAGAAGGAGATCCGATCGGGGGTTACCAGGGAAAAGGGGGGGGTGGGGGGAGGGTACGGAGGGGGAAGAGGTGTACCCACAACATGACTAACAAAAATGTACAACTGAAATTTCACAAGCTTGTAATCCATCATAACATTAATAAAAA
>NW_025795623.1:0-5083 GCF_021613505.1 Equus quagga
TTTTTATTAATGTTATGATGGATTACAAGCTTGTGAAATTTCAGTTGTACATTTTTGTTAGTCATGTTGTGGGTACACCTCTTCCCCCTCCGTACCCTCCCCCCACCCCCCCCTTTTCCCTGGTAACCCCCGATCGGATCTCCTTCTCAATCTCCTACTTTCCACCTATGAGTGGAGTCATATAGAGTTCGCCTTTCTCTGACTGACT
Organism: Equus quagga; assembly: GCF_021613505.1. Lineage (NCBI taxonomy): Eukaryota > Metazoa > Chordata > Mammalia > Perissodactyla > Equidae > Equus > Equus quagga. The sequence goes on from NW_025795623.1 coordinate 209, forward strand.
TATTTCGCTTAACATAATGCCCTCGAGGTCCATCCACATTGTTGTGAATGGGCCAATTTCGTCTTTTTTTATGGCTGAGTAGTATTCCATTGTGTATATATACCACATCTTCTTTATCCAATCATCAGTTTCTGGGCATGTAGGCTGGTTCCACGTCTTGGCTATTGTAAATAATGCTGCGATGAACATAGGGGTGCAACGGACTCTTGAGATATCTGATATCAGGTTCTTAGGATAGATACCCAGTAATGGGATGGCTGGGTCATAGGGTATTTCTATTTTTAACTTTTTGAGAAATCTCCATACTGTTTTCCATAGTGGCTGTACCAGTTTGCATTCCCACCAACAGTGTATGAGGGTTCCTCTTTCTCCACAACCTCTCCAACATTTGTCGTTCTTGGTTTTGGATGTTTTTGCCAATCTAACGGGGGTAAGGTGATATCTTAGTGTAGTTTTGATTTGCATTTCCCTGATGATTAGCGATGATGAACATCTTTTCATGTGTCTATTGGCCATATTCATATCTTCTTTTGAGAAATGTCTGTTCATGTCCTCTGCCCATTTTTTTGATCGGGTTGTTTGTTTTTTTGTTGTTAAGCAGTGTGAGTTCTTTGTATATTATGGAGATTAACCCTTTGTCGGATAAGTGGCTTGTAAATATTTTTTCCCAATTAGTGAGCTGTTTTTTTGTTTCAATTCTGTTTTCCCTTGCCTTGAAGAAGCTCTTTAGTCTGATGAAGTCCCATTTGTTTATTCTTTCTATTGTTTCCCTCAACTGAGGAGTTACAGTGTCCGAAAAGATTCTTTTGAAACTGATGTCAAAGAGTGTACTGCCTATATTCTCTTCCAAAAGACTTATTGTCTCAGGCCTAATCTTTAGGTCTTTGATCCATTTTGAGTTTATTTTGGTGTGTGGTGAAAAAGAATGGTCGATTTTCAATCTTTTGCATGTGGCTGTCCAGTTTTCCCAGCACCACTTGTTGAAGAGACTTTCTTTTCTCCATTGTAGGCCCTCTGCTCCTTTGTCGAAGATTAGCTGTCCATAGATGTGTGGTTTTATCTCTGGGCTTTCAATTCTGTTCCATTGATCTGTGGACCTGTTTTTGTACCAGTACCATGCTGTTTTGATCACTGTAGCTTTGTAGTATGTTTTGAAATCGGGGATTGTGATTCCGCCGGCTTTGTTTTTCTTGCTCAAGATTGCTTTAGCAATTCGTGGTCTTTTGTTCCCCCATATGAATTTTAGGATTGTTTGTTCAATTTCTGTGAAGAAAGTTCTGGGGATTCTGATTGGGATAGCATTGAATCTGTATATTGCTTTAGGTAGTATGGACATTTTAACTATGTTTATTCTTCCAATCCATGTGCAAGGAATGTCTTTCCATCTCTTTATGTCATCGTCAATTTCTTTCAAGAAAGTCTTGTAGTTTTCATTGTATAGATCCTTCACTTCCTTGGTTAAGTTTATCCCAAGGTATTTTATTCTTTTCGTTGCGATGGTGAATGGGATAGAATTCTTGAGTTCTTTTTCTGTTAGTTTATTGTTAGTGTATAGAAATGCTACTGATTTATGCACGTTAATTTTATACCCTGCTACTTTGCTGTAGTTGTTGATTATTTCTAATAGTTTTTCTGTGGATTCTTTGGGGTTTTCTATGTATAAGATCATGTCGTCTGCAAACAGCGCGAGTTTTACTTCTTCGTTACCTATTTGGATTCCTTTTATTTTTTTTTCCTGCCGAATTGCTCTGGCCAGCACCTCCAGTACTATGTTGAATAGGAGTGGTGAAAGTGGGCACCCTTGTCTTGTTCCTGTCCTCAGAGGGATGGCTTTCAGCTTTTGTCCATTGAGTATGATGTTGGCTGTGGGTCTATCATATATGGCCTTTATTATGTTGAGGTACTTTCCTTCTATACCCATTTTACTGAGGGTTTTTATCATAAATGGGTGTTGGATCTTGTCGAATGCTTTCTCTGCGTCTATTGAGATGATCATGTGGTTTTTGTTTTTCATTTTGTTGATGTAGTGTATCACGTTGATTGACTTGCGGATGTTGAACCATCCCTGTGTCCCTGGTATAAATCCCACTTGATCATGGTGTATAATCTTTTTGATGTATTGCTGTAATCGGTTTGCCAAAATTTTGTTGAGGATTTTTGCATCTATGTTCATCAGTGATATCGGCCTGTAGTTCTCCTTCTTTGTGTTGTCCTTGTCAGGTTTGGGGATCAGAGTGATGTTGGCTTCATAGAATGTGTTAGGGAGTTCTCCATCTTTCTCAATTTTCTGGAACAGTTTGAGGAGAATAGGTATTAAGTCTTCTTTGAATGTTTGGTAGAATTCTCCAGAGAAGCCGTCTGGTCCTGGACTCTTGTTTTTGGGGAGGTTTTTGATTACCGTTTCTATTTCCTTACTTGTGATTGGTCTATTCAGATTCTCCATTTCTTCCTGATTCAGTTTGGGGAGATTGTAGGAGTCTAGGAATTTGTCCATTTCTTCCAAGTTGTTCAATTTGTTGGCATATAGTTTTTCATAGTATTCTCTTATGATCTCTTGTATTTCGTTGGTATCTGTTGTGATTTCTCCTCTGTCATTCCTGATTTTATTAATTTGCACTTTCTCTCTTCTTTTCTTGGTGAGTCTGGCTAGGGGTTTGTCAATTTTGTTAATTCTTTCGAAGAACCAACTCTTTGTTTCATTGATCCTTTCTATTGTCTTTTTTGTTTCAATATCGTTTATTTCTGCTCTTATTTTTATTATTTCCCTCCTTCTACTGACTCTGGGCTTTGTTTGTTCTTCTTTTTCTAGTTCTGTTAGGTGTCGTTTGAGGTTGCTTACGTGAGCTTTTTCTTGTTTAGTGAGGTGAGCCTGTATTGCGATGAATTTCCCTCTTAGGACTGCTTTTGCTGCATCCCAGATGATTTGGTATGTCGTGTTCTCATTTTCATTTGTCTCCAGATAATATTTGATTTCTTCTTTAATTTCTTCAATGATCCATTGTTTGTTGAGAAGCGTGTTGTTTAGTCTCCACATTTTTGCACCTTTCTCTGCTTTTTTCTTGTAGTTGATTTCTAGTTTAATAGCGTTATGATCAGAAAAGATGCTTGATATTATTTCAACTCTCTTGTATTTATTGATGTTTGCTTTGGTTCCCAAAATATGGTCAATCCTTGAGAATGTTCCATGTGCACTTGAGAAGAATGTGTAACCTGCTGTTTTTGGATGAAGTGTTCTATATATATCTATTAAGTCCATCTGGTCTAATTTTTCATTTAATTCTATTATTTCCTTGTTGATTTTCTGTCTGGATGTTCTGTCCATTGGTGTTAATGGTGTGTTGAGGTCCCCTACTATTATTGTATTGTTGTTGATGTCTTCTTTTAGTTCTATTAAGAGTTGCTTTACAAATTTTGGTGCTCCTGTGTTGGGTGCGTATATATTTATAAGTGTTATGTCTTCTTGGTGGAGAGTCCCTTTTATCATTATATACTGTCCCTCTTTATCTTTCTTTATCTGTTTTGCTTTGAAATCTACCTTGTCTGATATTAGTATAGCGACACCTGCTTTCTTTTGTTCATTATTAGCTTGGAGTATTGTTCTCCATCCCTTCACTCTGAGTCTGTGTTTGTCTTTGGGGCTGAGGTGTGTTTCCTGGAGGCAGCATATTGTTGGATCTTGTTCTTTGATCCATCCTGCCACTCTGTGTCTTTTGATTGGGGAGTTCAATCCATTTACATTTAGAGTGATTATTGAGACGTGGGGGCCTACCACTCCCATTTTGTGTCTTGTTTTCCGGTTTTTTTCAGTTCCCTTTGTTTCTCGTCCCATGGTTTAATCTGTTCTGATGTAGAGCTGCTACTCTCTGTTGTTGTCCTTCTACTTATCTCCTCTGCTCTTGGTTTTGTAGCCCCTTTCCTTTTTTGGATTTTTCAGGAATGAGGGTTTTCCTGAGGATTTCCTGAAGAGGAGGTTTTGTGGCAATGAACTCCCTTAATTTTTGTTTATCTGGGAAAGTTTTTATTTCTCCATCGTATTTGAAGGATATTTTCGCTGGGTAGAGAATTCTCGGCTGTAGATTTTTGTCCTTCAGATTTTTGAATATATCATTCCACTCTCTTCTAGCCTGTAAAGTTTCTGCTGAGAAATCTGCTGATAGCCTGATGGGAGTTCCTTTGTAGGTTAGTTTCTTTTGCCTGGCTGTCCTTAATATTTTCTCCTTTTCGTTGACTTTTGCTAGCTTCACTACTATATGCCGTGGAGTTGGTCTTCTTGCATTGATAAAGTTTGGAGATCTATTGGCTTCTGTCACCTGAAGATCCATCTCCCTCACCAGATTTGGGAAGTTCTCAGCCATTATTTCTTTGAATAGGTTTTCTGCCCCTTTCTCCTTCTCTTCTCCCTCTGGTATACCTATAATCCTTACGTTGCATCTCCTAATTGTGTCTGATAATTCTCGGAGAGTTTCTTCATTTCTTTTAAGTCTTGCTTCTCTCTCCTCCTCTGCCTGCAACAATTCTATATTGCCATCTTCCAAATTGCTAATTCTTTCCTCCATATTATCGGCCCTACTGTTCAGAGCATCTAGATTTTTCTTAATCTCCTCTATTGTGTTCTTCATTTCCAATATTTCTGTTTGGTTCTTCTTTATCGTATCAAACTCTTTTGTGACATAGCTCCTGAACTCGTTGAGTTGTCGGTCAGAATTCTCTCTTAACTCATTGAGAATCTTAATGATGGCTGTTTTGAAGTCATCGTCATTTAGGTTATACATCTCATTTTCTTTGGGATTGTTTTCTGTGTATTTGTTGCTTTCTTTCTGTTCTGGAGATTTAATGTATTTTTTCATATTGCTTGACAGAAAGCCTGAAATTTTT
>NW_025795624.1:0-3831 GCF_021613505.1 Equus quagga
GGAAGGAGGCTGAGGAGAAGCTCCCGCCCCACACTGCCCCTGGCTCCTGCCTCTGAATGTGGCTGTGTGAGAATGTGGTGCTCGAAACTGTTGGAGCCGTCTCAGAGCAGAGGGGAGGTCAGGAGGTGGCAGAGTCTGACCCAGGGCCCTGGCACCCCTGAGCACTGATCCAAACCCAGCCACAGCTTATCTCTGAGCCTGGAAATCACCAGGGGAGCAGCACGAGTGACGTTACAGATGCGGGAAGGAGCAGCGTGTGGACAGGTGAAAGGGAATGCTTTTGCAGTTTGCTGGTTGGTTTGCATCTGCTAAGTTACAGAGCACAGAGAAGGAGGGGCTGGAGAATAAGTTGGACACGGTCATGGAAATTAGGTTTGCACTTCTTGTTCAAGATGTTCTTGAACAAGGTAGATGCATGTGTTTCCTCCCCTTCCAGAGAACATTAAAACCATACTAAATCTATTTTGATTGAGTGTATAAATCACAGCATCAAAGAGAGACAGGAATAACTAGTCGGCAGACCAGAGACGCCTGGAGTTTCAGAGCGAGAAGGAAGAGGGCAGCCTAGCAGGGCAGAGCCAGACCCCAGACCAATGACGTCAGCATCTCTGGGCTAGTGCCCAGGAACAGTATTTCTTTAATGGCCCTGGTGATCCCAATGTGCAGCCAAGTTTGAGAACCACTGACCTGGGATACAAACAGAGGGGCACAGCAGGGGATGGAGATGTACGCCCAGAGGAACCCACAGGGGCTCTAAACTCACAGGCCCAGGCAGGATGGAGGGTGGGGTGAGAATGCGGCTGAAACAGGGAGAATACTGGGAGGTCTGTGCATGGAATAGTCAACCTCCAACCCTCTGTCCACCTCCAGGCGTGGACCGTCATGGAGCCAGGCATTTCATTCTCACACATCAACAAAGGAGACCTCTTCTAAAACCAAAACCAAAGCCAAGAAACTCTGAATACACTGTCTGGAGAGAACTCGGGCAGCTTGTGTGGGCACGGGAGCCTCAGGAAAGCCTCCCTCATTCCCACAGTTAGGGGTTCCCCAGCGTAAAAGCCAGCTCCCTACCCTCACCCTAAATTGGAGCCTGATGCCCACAGAGCTGCTTGGCTCATTTATAAATGTAAGAGGAAAACCAAGGACACCAGGACCAGCCCCCTGCACCTGAGCCCCTGCTGGGAGGCTGTCCCTGAGCCAGCCCAACATCTGCATCACCTGTGTGGTCGGCAACCATGTGGACCAGAACACTGCCACCAACGGCACCGGGGAAGTCTATTGATCAAAAAAGTGCCCAGCAGGGTGAGTGTGCCCAGCTCCTGAGACACTCCTTTCCCAGGAGATTGGGGGTGGGGTATGTTGGTGCTCACCACCCCCAGGAAATGTGATATCCAACATCTCCAGCCCTTGGGACAATACCAGATGAGATGAATCAGAGACAGTAAAGGCTGGCATGTGACCCAGGAAACTATGGGGGATGGGTGGAATCGGGGCTTTTAGGAAGAGCAAAGAACAGCTATGCCAGGCACTGATGTTTCTCTCCGCTCTGCCCTAAATCCATCTTGAAGGGCCCTTGAGTGGACAAAGAATCATCTCTGTAATTGTGACCTCAAGACAGAAACTTGAAGATAAAGAAAGGCAGCTTTGACTCAATATTAGAGGAGAGTTCTGTACTCAGAGTCATCTAAACATGTAACAGATGCTTTGGGACACAATGTGGTCCCTGTCACTGGTGGAATGTAACCACAGGCAAAGTCACCTGGTGGGTTGTTATAAAGTGGAGGAAGGAACAGGACTCCACAGTGAGTTCGCTTCCAACATGGACATTCTTAGATTCTAGGAAATTCTCTGCAGCAAAAGCACATAGGGTTATTGCAAACCCCAACACCCCAGTTTCCCAGAACCGCCAAGTGGAGTGGAGGGCCTGCACTGAGCCAGCCCACCACAGGGAGTGTGGACAGTCCCAGGACCCATCACCCGGAAGCCGCTCACTCTGCTCCGTTTCTGACCCGACGGGGACTAGAGCTCTGTTCCCCCCATTACTGTGGATGGTGCTGGCAAAAGGCCTCTCTCCTTGGGCTCCTTGGGAAGCCAGGAGTTCAGCTCACAAGAAGGGTTTCCAGCAGAAGGGAAGAGAGAGGTGGCCGAGCAGCGAGACAACTGCACTGGGGCCTTCTGTCTTTTCTTGTGCTTTGTCAAGTTTTCTAAATCATAAATGAATGCTTTCTATATTCTGCCAAGTTTTAAAACATATTTGTTGGCATGAAAATGCGTTATTTTTTAAGGTTTGAAGGAATCTACCTGTAATAGAATGCGGCTCTTATGCCCTTAAGGAGAAAATACTTATATAAGTTTTACAATATTTTCTGTGTTGATTTTTTGAGCTTTATACACACATGTAGATCAATTTTAGCAATTCATATCATTCTGGAAATTATCTATTTCATTAAGATTTTTAAATTGAATAGATGTTTATTACGTATTACACTCTATTAGTTTTTCTAGTTGTTATGGTGGTTCTGATGTTGTAAATATGAGAGGATCTCATTGAAAATCTAAGTGATAAATTAGGTGAAGATTCTGGCCCTGAGAGCTGTGGAATCCCATTGCTCAGTTCACAGCTTTTCTTTCTGGGTCTGTTTGCTAAAGCGGTTTGGTGGTTCAGCTGGTGGTGTGTGGTGTGTTGAGGCGGTGTCCTCTCCCTCCACTCCCTCCACTACAGCTGGGAAATGAGAGGAACACGTGTGGGTATTTCTTTGTTTTTTTTGGTTTTGGGAGATTAGATAAAACATCACACCCCTGGATCACAGGAAAGGTACAGACATTCAAGATCAGAGACCCAGGCAAGACTTAATCTCACAAATGAACGTGACTGAAGAAAAATTTGTCAATCCGGGGAGGGTTATATAAGAAATGGAGCATAAAGAGAGGTGAGCGACAGAGACAAGTGCAGTTCTGTCACGCGGGCAGGAGATTCCCATGCTCCAGGCAGGTACGTCCCACCATGGAGATGAAGAGCTCAGACTAGAAAGCCACTGGCATCCACACCAGCAGCACCTACTCACCTGTCCTGACTCAGGGCTCCCCGAGCAGCCCAGTGACACCTTTGTTTCCCACGTGGCGTGTCTTTGGGAGAGGACATACTGCTCGGGCTAACAAGACCACCCAGCCCAGTTAGCAAGTGTGCCTCTTAATACAAATTGATAAGTCAGCATTCTGGTTGTGCCTATCAGTGTCTTTTGACATTTGTTAGCAAGATTTTGCATCTCCAAGGCAAATCACACAGGGCAATGGATGAAATGGAGCTTCTAGGCTCATGCTCAGGGTCCCTGTGTCAGACTTTGGACCTTGGTGAGCACGTCAAAGTAATTCCAACCTGTGCGGTCTCGTGATTCACTCATTCTTTCACTCAACCAACATTTCCTGCACTGCCTGCTGAGCACACACCGAGAACCATCTTGGAAGACAAACTCTCAGTCTCCATGCCGTGTACATTCCCATTTGAATGGAATGGCCTTCACGTAGGCCAAAGGTTTCAGTTCTCAACCCAGATCATACATCAGAATCAACTATTGGGTTTTGTAAAATACAGATGATCCCTAGTGTGGGGATAGTGTCCAAGTGTCTGTTCTTAGAATCTCTCCAGTTGACCTGATGAACAGCCAGGGTTGTCAGCTGGGTCAGGGGGAGTGCCCATTTGAATCAATTAGACCAAAAGTTTCACTTTGCCTGTACTGTCTAGACAGATCCAGAGATATCTGGGGTTATTTCAATAAGATTCTGAAGGCATCAATTCCACACAAAAGAAAGTGAAAATAAGCATAAATACTT
>NW_025795625.1:0-2441 GCF_021613505.1 Equus quagga
TAATGTGATGGGTGTTTTTGTCTTGCTGAAATTAGATCGTTAATGTTGGGATTATAGGAAAAAACTGTAGGTTCACGTTAGGTTCAGTAATTAATTTATTTTTTTAACTTTAACACAAAGACTGCCACTTCATGTACATTTATTGGACAACACTTCATTAAAGTCATTGTTTACCAGTTCAAGATGGTCAACTTCGTTCTTAACCAAAACTGCCAGGTGACAATCGAGAGATCTATAAATTGTTTGATTCACATGAAAAAAATTAGCATTACAGCATTATGGAAATCTTCACTGAATACACATCTATCTACTTACTACTGAACCCTCGATGGAAAAAATTCTCCTTTGGATATTTGCTACCGTAGCGGGTATTTACTACATTACCGCAAATGAACTTTCAAAAGTTGTTACTACAAAGACAGAATCCCACACCTCTGCGTGCAGGGCAGATACGCCACTGACCGCTACAGAGCAGGAACTTTGGAGCTTGACGTGCCTATTTCAGAAGAGCTGTGGGCCAATTAGATGCCAATTCAGTGAATGATCAAGCCATCAAAGTGATCAAATCTATCCATTTACCAGAACCTTCTTTCTTTTAACTGTGTATAAAGCTTAAAGCAATTCATACTGGATAGTCTGGTTTAACAGCTTTTGAAGATTTCTGTCTTTTTCATTGGCAGGTTTTCACTATTTCCTCCTAAAAGCACCTAAAACAATATTTGATGTTTCTCTACTCAGCTCACTTCGAGGAGAAAGAAGTCAGTTCACAAGACAGCCTGAATTGGTGATTCCTGAAAGAGGGTGATGGGGGAGGGGCGGCAGAGAGGTGAGGAGACTGACAGGCAGAGCGAGGAGGAGACTGAGGGTCGGGGAGGCAATCTGAAGGCAGAACCCTGGAGTCTTTGCTCCCCGGGGTTCTCATAGGCCCTGTTGATGCATTCGATTCACATTGTTATAAACTTTATCAATCATTGATAGAAGTACAGATTTTATCAAGTTAGCAAATTCAGCACGTTGATCATTTAGTGATTTGCTCGTTTAGGAAATGGATTCTTCTGTAAACTGTTTTTCAGCAAACCAATTTTAGATGAATTGACCTTTGGTCAGGTTGATGTGAGCCTTACTGCTTAACGGATAAGAAATCTGGCTTTGGGGCCAGCTGTGTGCATTAAGCCCTCACTCCGCTTACTGGCTGTCTACTCTTGAGCAGGGTCGTGACCTCTCAGAGCCTCAGTCTCCCCATCTACAAAACTGGAGTAATCAGGAGCTGGCCATGCAGCATAGTGGTTAAGTTTCCACACTCTGCTTCGGGGGCCCAGGGTTCACAGATTGGGATCCCAGGCACAGACCTACACACCACTCATCCAGCCATGCTGTGGCAGCATCCCACACACAAAATGGAGGAAGACTGGCACAGATGTTAGCTCAGCAGCAATCTTCCTCAACAAAAACAGGAAGATTGGCAACAGGTGCTAGCTCAGAGCCAACCATTCTCACCAAAAAAAACAAAGTGGAGTAATCAAGGGCCTCCCTCCTAGAGTTGTTGGAAGAGTCAACGAGTTAACACACTCACAGCCCTCAGAGCAGCACTCGCGTCACCAGTGCTCAGTGCATGTTATTACTGTCATTCTGCCCTCCCCGCCTGATGTCTGATCCTCCCAACTGTCTCCTCTACATGAACCATGCACTGGACAGTCCCTGTCAGGACCACCGTCTGTGTCGTCATCTGCTCCTCCTATGAAGATGCTTTAACATGAAAGTAAGCAGAGCCCTGAAAATGCCTGTAATAAGGTAGTCACTGCAGGATCCAGAACATGTACGTGTTAATGTTCAGATATCATCAAAATGAAAGCATGAAATATACACATTCTAACGGAGCACTTGCAGGCCCCTGAGACTACCATGCACACCAGTTTGGGAAACACCATTCTAGAAGCAACGGACCCAGACAGGAAAGACAGCAGACAAAAGAGCAAGAGGGGCAGGGTCGGGGGAAGCCCAGAAGCCACAAGGATGACACACCACATGGCTGGCCCAGGCTGACCAGAGGAGGGGAAAAGGAATGGAATCCCACAGGGCATTCCTCGAGGAACAGGAATACTCCACTCAGCGGAGACGGTCTCCATGTGGTTTTCACAGAACTGGAGCGGATGGAGCTGACGGGGTTCTTGAACTCCCTTTGCCCAAAGTTCCTGCTCTCTTCCTATGCTGCCCAGGCTGCTGTGGGACCAAACAAAGAATACAGCCATTATATCTAGTTCTCTGACTCCTGTGCTGAGTTCAGTGTCCTGACAGAAAGCAAAGTCAAAAGGAATCCAAACACATCTTTGCTGAGGCAAAGAGCAAAATAAGTAGAAAGACCTCAATCAAAGATGAAAAAGCAGAAAAGGAAACAATAAGACCTACACAAATAATTCATCCTCCAAAATAAAGGAAAGGAA
>NW_025795626.1:0-3854 GCF_021613505.1 Equus quagga
GAAGCTTATCATCTTAGGAAGTCGTTAAAGTATTTATGCTTATTTTCGCTTTCTTTCGTGTGGAATTGATGCCTTCAGAATCTTATTGAAATAACCCCAGATATCTCTGGATCTGTCTAGACAGTACAGGCAAAGTGAAAATTTTAGGCTAATTGATTCAAATGGACACTCCCCCTGACCCAGCTGACAACCCTGGCTGTTCATCAGGTCAACTGGAGAGACTTTAAGAACAGAAGCTGGAACCCTATCCCCAAACTGGGGATCATCTGTATTTTAAAAACCCAATAGTTGATTCGGATGTATGATCTGGGTTGAGAACTGAAACCTTTGGTCTACACAGAGGCTTCATTAAATTCAAATGGGAATGTACACGGCATGGAGACTGAGAGTTTGTCTTCCAAGACGGTTCTCAGTGTGTGCTCAGCAGGCAGTGCAGGAAATGTTGGTTGAGTGAAAGAATGAGTGAATCACGAGACCCCACAGGTTGGAATTACTTTGGTGTGCTCACCAAGGTCCAAAGTCTGACACATGGACTCTGAGCCTGAGCCCAGAAGCTCCATTTCATCCATTGCCCTGTGTGATTTGCCTTGGAGATGCAAAATCTTGCTAAAAATGTCAAAAGACACTGATAGGCACAACCAGAATGCTGACTTATCAATTTGTAGTAAGAGTCACACTTGCTAACTGGGCTGGATGGTCCTGTTAGCCTGAGTAGTGTGCCATCTCCCAAAGACAGGCCACGTGAAAAACGAAGGTGTCACTGGGCTGCCTGGGGAGCCCTGAGTCAGGACAGGTGAGTAGGTGCTGCTGGTGTGGATGCCAATGGATTTCTAGTCTGAGCTGATCATCTCCATGGTGGGATTTATCTGCCTGGGGCATGGGATTCTCCTGTCCGCTTGACAGAACTGCATTTTTCTCTGTTGCTCACCTCTCCTTATGCTCCATTTCTCATTAACGCTCCCCGGATTGACATATTTTCTTTGGTTATGTTCATTTGTGAGATTAAGTCTTGCCTGGTTCTCTGATTTTGAGTGTCTGTACCTTTCCTGTGATCCAGGGGTGTGATGTTTTATCTAATCTCCCAAAACCAGAAAAACCAAAGAAATACCCACATGTATCTCTCTCATTTCCCAGCTGTAGTGGAGGGAGTGGAGGGAGAGGGCATGCCCTCAACACACCACACACCACCAGCTGAACCACCAAACCGCTTTAGCAAACAGACCCAGAAAGAAAAGCTGTGAACTGAGTAATGGGATTCCACAGCTCTCAGGGCCAGAATCTTCACCTAATTTATCACTTAGTCTTTCAGTGAGATCCTCTTATATTTACAACATCAGAACCAGAATAACAGCTAGAAAAAACTAAGATTGTGTAATAAGTAATAAGCATCTATTCCATTTAAAAATCTTAATGAAATAGATAATTTCTAGAATGATATGAATTGCTAAAATTGATCTACCATGTGTGTATAAAGCGCAAAAAATCAACACAGAAAATATTGTAAAACTTATTTAAGCATTTTCTCCTTAAGGGCATGAGAGCCACATGCTATTACAGGTAGATTCCTTCAAACCTTAAAAAATAACGCATTTTCATGCCAACAAATATGTTTTAAAACTTGGCAGAATATAGAAAGTAGCCACTTATGATTTAGAAAACTTGACAAAGCACAAGAAAAGACAGAAGGCCCCAATGCAGTTGTCTGGTTGCTCAGGCACCTCTCTCTTCCCTTCTGCTGGAAACCCTTCCTGTGAGCTGAACTCCTGGCTTCCCAAGGAGCCCGAGGAGAGAGGCCTTTTGCCAGCACCATCCACAGTAATGGGGGAAACAGCTGTAGCCCCCAACGGGTCAGAAACGGAGCAGAGTGAGCGGCTTCTGGGTGATGGGTCCTGGGACTGGGCGCGCTGCCTGCGTTCGGCTGGCTCAGTGCGGGCCCTCCACTCCACCTGGTGGTTCTGGGAAACTGGGACGTTGGGGTTTCGAATAATCCTATGTGCTTTTGCTGCAGAGAGTTTCCTAGAATCTAAGAATGTCCATGTTGGAAGCGGACTCACTGTGGAGTCCTGTTCCATCCTCCGCTTTCTAACAACCCACCAGGTGACTTTGCCTGTGGTTACATTCCACCAGTGACAGGGACCTCATTGTGTCCCAAAGCATCTATTGCATGTTTGGATGACTCTGAGTACAGAACTCTCCTCTAATATTGAGTCAAAACCTGCCTTTGTTTATCTTCAAGTTTCTGTCTTGAGGTCACTTGTTACAGAGATGATTCCTTGTCCACTCAAGGGCCCTTCAAGATGGATTTAGGGCAGAGCAGAGAGAAACATCAGTGCCTGGCTTAGCTGTTCTTTGCTCTTCCTAAAAGCCCCGATTCCACCCATCCCCCATAGTTTCCTGGGTCACATGCCAGCCTTTACTGTCTCTGATTCATCTCACCTGGTACTGTCCCAATGGCTGGAGATGTTGGATATCACATTTCCTGGGGGTGGTGAGCACCAACCTACCCCACCCCCAATCTCCTGGGAAAGGAGTGTCTCAGGAGTTGGGCACACTCACCCTGCTGGGCACTTTCTTGATCAATAGACTTCCCCAGTGCTGTTGGTGGCAGTGTTCTGGTCCACATGGTTACTGACCACACAAGTGATGCAGATGTTGGGCTGGCTCAGGGGCAGCCTCACAGCTGGGGCTCAGGTGCAGGGGCTGGTTTTCATGTCCTTGGCTTTTCTCTTACATTTATAAATGAGCCAAGCAGCTCTGTGGGCATCAGGCTCCAATTTAGTGTGAGGAGAGGGAGCTGGCTTTTACGCTGGGGAACCCCTAAATGTCAGAATGGGGTGGGCTTTCCTGAGGCTCCTGTGCCCACACAAGCTGCCCGAGTTCTCTCCAGACAGTGTATTCAGAGTTTCTTGGCTTTGGTTTTGGTTTTGTAAGAGCTCTCCTTCGTTGATGTCTGAGAAGGAAATGCCTGGCTCCATGACGGTCCACGCCCGGAGCTGGACAGAGGGTTGGAGGTTGACTATTCCATGCACAGACCTCCCAGTATTCTCCGTGTTTCAGCCCCATTCTCACCCCACCCTCCATCCTACCTGGGCCTGTGAGTTCAAAGCCCCTGTGGGTTCCTCTGGGCGTACATCTCCATCCCCTGCTGTGGCCCTTGTGTGTATCCCAGGTCAGTGGTTCTCAAACTTGGCTGCACATTGGGCTCAACGGGGCCATTGAAAAAATACTGTTTCTGGGCACTAGCCCAGAGATGCTGACGTCATTGGTCTGGCGTCTGGCTCTGCCCTGCTAGGCTGCCCTCTTCCTTCTCGCTCTGAAACTCCAGGCATCTCAGATCTGCCGATTAGTTATTCCTGTCTCTCGTTGATGCTGTGATTTATACGCAATCAAAATAGATTTAGTATGGTTTTAACGTTCTGCGGAAGGGGAGGAAACACATGCGTCTACCTTGTTCATGAACATCTTGAACAAGAAGTGCAAACCTAATTTCCATGACCGTGTCCAACTTATTCTCCAGCCCCTCCTTCTCTGTGCTCTATAACTTAGCAGATGCAAACCAACCAGCAAACTGCAAAAGCATTCCCTTTCGCCTGTCCACATGCTGCTCCTTCCTGCATCTGTAACGTCACTCGTGCTGCTCCCCTGGTGATTTCCAAGCTCAGAGATAAGCTGTGGCTGGTTTTGGATCAGCTCTCAGGGGTGCCAGGGCTCCTGGTTAGACTCTGCTCCCTCCTGACCTCCCCTCTGGTGTGAGATGGCTCCAACAGTTTCCAGCACCACATTCTCACACAGCCACATTCAGAGGCGGGAGCCAGGGGCAGTGTGGGGCGGGAGCTTCTCCTCAGCCTCCTTCC
>NW_025795627.1:0-3854 GCF_021613505.1 Equus quagga
GGAAGGAGGCTGAGGAGAAGCTCCCGCCCCACACTGCCCCTGGCTCCCGCCTCTGAATGTGGCTGTGTGAGAATGTGGTGCTGGAAACTGTTGGAGCCATCTCACACCAGAGGGGAGGTCAGGAGGGAGCAGAGTCTAACCAGGAGCCCTGGCACCCCTGAGAGCTGATCCAAAACCAGCCACAGCTTATCTCTGAGCTTGGAAATCACCAGGGGAGCAGCACGAGTGACGTTACAGATGCAGGAAGGAGCAGCATGTGGACAGGCGAAAGGGAATGCTTTTGCAGTTTGCTGGTTGGTTTGCATCTGCTAAGTTATAGAGCACAGAGAAGGAGGGGCTGGAGAATAAGTTGGACACGGTCATGGAAATTAGGTTTGCACTTCTTGTTCAAGATGTTCATGAACAAGGTAGACGCATGTGTTTCCTCCCCTTCCGCAGAACGTTAAAACCATACTAAATCTATTTTGATTGCGTATAAATCACAGCATCAACGAGAGACAGGAATAACTAATCGGCAGATCTGAGATGCCTGGAGTTTCAGAGCGAGAAGGAAGAGGGCAGCCTAGCAGGGCAGAGCCAGACGCCAGACCAATGACGTCAGCATCTCTGGGCTAGTGCCCAGAAACAGTATTTTTTCAATGGCCCCGTTGAGCCCAATGTGCAGCCAAGTTTGAGAACCACTGACCTGGGATACACACAAGGGCCACAGCAGGGGATGGAGATGTACGCCCAGAGGAACCCACAGGGGCTTTGAACTCACAGGCCCAGGTAGGATGGAGGGTGGGGTGAGAATGGGGCTGAAACACGGAGAATACTGGGAGGTCTGTGCATGGAATAGTCAACCTCCAACCCTCTGTCCAGCTCCGGGCGTGGACCGTCATGGAGCCAGGCATTTCCTTCTCAGACATCAACGAAGGAGAGCTCTTACAAAACCAAAACCAAAGCCAAGAAACTCTGAATACACTGTCTGGAGAGAACTCGGGCAGCTTGTGTGGGCACAGGAGCCTCAGGAAAGCCCACCCCATTCTGACATTTAGGGGTTCCCCAGCGTAAAAGCCAGCTCCCTCTCCTCACACTAAATTGGAGCCTGATGCCCACAGAGCTGCTTGGCTCATTTATAAATGTAAGAGAAAAGCCAAGGACATGAAAACCAGCCCCTGCACCTGAGCCCCAGCTGTGAGGCTGCCCCTGAGCCAGCCCAACATCTGCATCACTTGTGTGGTCAGTAACCATGTGGACCAGAACACTGCCACCAACAGCACTGGGGAAGTCTATTGATCAAGAAAGTGCCCAGCAGGGTGAGTGTGCCCAACTCCTGAGACACTCCTTTCCCAGGAGATTGGGGGTGGGGTAGGTTGGTGCTCACCACCCCCAGGAAATGTGATATCCAACATCTCCAGCCATTGGGACAGTACCAGGTGAGATGAATCAGAGACAGTAAAGGCTGGCATGTGACCCAGGAAACTATGGGGGATGGGTGGAATCGGGGCTTTTAGGAAGAGCAAAGAACAGCTAAGCCAGGCACTGATGTTTCTCTCTGCTCTGCCCTAAATCCATCTTGAAGGGCCCTTGAGTGGACAAGGAATCATCTCTGTAACAAGTGACCTCAAGACAGAAACTTGAAGATAAACAAAGGCAGGTTTTGACTCAATATTAGAGGAGAGTTCTGTACTCAGAGTCATCCAAACATGCAATAGATGCTTTGGGACACAATGAGGTCCCTGTCACTGGTGGAATGTAACCACAGGCAAAGTCACCTGGTGGGTTGTTAGAAAGCGGAGGATGGAACAGGACTCCACAGTGAGTCCGCTTCCAACATGGACATTCTTAGATTCTAGGAAACTCTCTGCAGCAAAAGCACATAGGATTATTCGAAACCCCAACGTCCCAGTTTCCCAGAACCACCAGGTGGAGTGGAGGGCCCGCACTGAGCCAGCCGAACGCAGGCAGCGCGCCCAGTCCCAGGACCCATCACCCAGAAGCCGCTCACTCTGCTCCGTTTCTGACCCGTTGGGGGCTACAGCTGTTTCCCCCATTACTGTGGATGGTGCTGGCAAAAGGCCTCTCTCCTCGGGCTCCTTGGGAAGCCAGGAGTTCAGCTCACAGGAAGGGTTTCCAGCAGAAGGGAAGAGAGAGGTGCCTGAGCAACCAGACAACTGCATTGGGGCCTTCTGTCTTTTCTTGTGCTTTGTCAAGTTTTCTAAATCATAAGTGGCTACTTTCTATATTCTGCCAAGTTTTAAAACATATTTGTTGGCATGAAAATGCGTTATTTTTTAAGGTTTGAAGGAATCTACCTGTAATAGCATGTGGCTCTCATGCCCTTAAGGAGAAAATGCTTAAATAAGTTTTACAATATTTTCTGTGTTGATTTTTTGCGCTTTATACACACATGGTAGATCAATTTTAGCAATTCATATCATTCTAGAAATTATCTATTTCATTAAGATTTTTAAATGGAATAGATGCTTATTACTTATTACACAATCTTAGTTTTTTCTAGCTGTTATTCTGGTTCTGATGTTGTAAATATAAGAGGATCTCACTGAAAGACTAAGTGATAAATTAGGTGAAGATTCTGGCCCTGAGAGCTGTGGAATCCCATTACTCAGTTCACAGCTTTTCTTTCTGGGTCTGTTTGCTAAAGCGGTTTGGTGGTTCAGCTGGTGGTGTGTGGTGTGTTGAGGGCATGCCCTCTCCCTCCACTCCCTCCACTACAGCTGGGAAATGAGAGAGATACATGTGGGTATTTCTTTGGTTTTTCTGGTTTTGGGAGATTAGATAAAACATCACACCCCTGGATCACAGGAAAGGTACAGACACTCAAAATCAGAGAACCAGGCAAGACTTAATCTCACAAATGAACATAACCAAAGAAAATATGTCAATCCGGGGAGCGTTAATGAGAAATGGAGCATAAGGAGAGGTGAGCAACAGAGAAAAATGCAGTTCTGTCAAGCGGACAGGAGAATCCCATGCCCCAGGCAGATAAATCCCACCATGGAGATGATCAGCTCAGACTAGAAATCCATTGGCATCCACACCAGCAGCACCTACTCACCTGTCCTGACTCAGGGCTCCCCAGGCAGCCCAGTGACACCTTCGTTTTTCACGTGGCCTGTCTTTGGGAGATGGCACACTACTCAGGCTAACAGGACCATCCAGCCCAGTTAGCAAGTGTGACTCTTACTACAAATTGATAAGTCAGCATTCTGGTTGTGCCTATCAGTGTCTTTTGACATTTTTAGCAAGATTTTGCATCTCCAAGGCAAATCACACAGGGCAATGGATGAAATGGAGCTTCTGGGCTCAGGCTCAGAGTCCATGTGTCAGACTTTGGACCTTGGTGAGCACACCAAAGTAATTCCAACCTGTGGGGTCTCGTGATTCACTCATTCTTTCACTCAACCAACATTTCCTGCACTGCCTGCTGAGCACACACTGAGAACCGTCTTGGAAGACAAACTCTCAGTCTCCATGCCGTGTACATTCCCATTTGAATTTAATGAAGCCTCTGTGTAGACCAAAGGTTTCAGTTCTCAACCCAGATCATACATCCGAATCAACTATTGGGTTTTTAAAATACAGATGATCCCCAGTTTGGGGATAGGGTTCCAGCTTCTGTTCTTAAAGTCTCTCCAGTTGACCTGATGAACAGCCAGGGTTGTCAGCTGGGTCAGGGGGAGTGTCCATTTGAATCAATTAGCCTAAAATTTTCACTTTGCCTGTACTGTCTAGACAGATCCAGAGATATCTGGGGTTATTTCAATAAGATTCTGAAGGCATCAATTCCACACGAAAGAAAGCGAAAATAAGCATAAATACTTTAACGACTTCCTAAGATGATAAGCTTC
>NW_025795628.1:0-2124 GCF_021613505.1 Equus quagga
CTGAAGGCAGAACCCTGGAGTCTTTGCTCCCCAGGGTTCTCATAGGCCCTGTTGATCCATTCGATTCACATTGTTATAAACTTTATCACTAATTGATAGAAGTACAGATTTTATCAATTTAGCATATTCAGCACGTTGATCATTCAGTGATTTGCTTGTATGGGAAACGGATTCTTCTGTAAACTGTTTTTCAGCAAACCAGTTTTAGATGAATTGACCTTTGGGCAGGTTGATGTGAGCCTTACTGCTTAATGGCTAAGAAATTTGGCTTCGGGGCCAGCTGCCTGCGTTAAGCCCTCACGCCACTTACTGGCTGTCTACTCTTGAGCAGGGTCGCGACCTCTCAGAGCCTCAGTCTCCCCATCTGTAAAAGTGGAGTAAGCAAGGGCTGGCCAAGCAGCATAGTGGTTAAGTTTGCACACTCTGCTTCGGGGGCCCAGGGTTCACAGGTTTGGATCCCAGGCACAGACATACACACAGACATCCAGCCATGCTGTGGCAGCATCCCACATACAAAATGGAGGAAGACTGGCACAGATGTTAGCTCAGCAGCAATCTTCCTCAACAAAAACAGGAAGATTGGCAACAGGTGCTAGCTCAGAGCCAACCATTCTCACCAAAAAAAACAAAGTGGAGTAATCAAGGGCCTCCCTCCTAGAGTTGTTGGAAGAGTCAACGAGTTAACACACTCACAGCCTCAGAGCAGCACTCGCATCACCAGTGCTCAGTGCATGTTATTACTGTCATTCTGCCCTCCCCGCCTGAGGGCCAGTCCTTCCACTTGTCTCCTCTACGTGAACCACGCACTGGACAGTCCCCGTCAGGACCACCCTCTGTGTCGTCATCTGGTCCTCCTGTGAAGATGCTTTAACACGAAGCAAGCAGAGCCCTGAAAATGCCTGTAATAAGGTGGTCACTGCAGGATCCAGAACATGCACGTGTTAATGTTCAGATTATCATCGAAATGAAAGCATGAAATATACACATTCTAATGGAGCTCTTGCAGGTCCATGAGGCTACCGTGCACACCAGTTTGGGAAACACCATTCTAGGAGCAACGGACCCAGACAGGAAAGACAGCAGACAAAAGAGCAAGAGCGGCGGGGTTGGGGAAGCCCAGGAGCCACAAGGATGTCACACCACATGGCTGGCCCAGGCTGACGGGAGGAGGGGAAAAGGAATAGAATCCCACAGGGCATTCCTCGAGGAACAGGAATACTCCACTCAGCAGAGACAGTCTCCATGTGGTTTTCACAGAACTGGAGCAGATGGAGCAGACGGGGTTCTCAAACTCTTGTTCCCCAAAGTTCCTGCTCTCTTCCTACGCTGCCCAGGCCACTGTGACCAAACAAAGAATACAGCCATTATATCTACTTCTCTGACTCCTGTACTGAGTTCAGTGTCCTGACAGAAAGCAAAGCCAAAAGGAATCCAAACATGTGTCTACTGAGGCAAAGAGCAAAATAAATAGGAAGACCTCAATCAAAGATGAAAAAGCAGAAAAGGAAAAACTAAGACCTACACAAAAAATTCATCCTCCAAAATAAAGGAAAGGAAGAACAGTTTTCAAAAGACTGATGAAACCAGAGATGAAAGATGAACTAAGATATAAGAATATGATTGGGGGAGGGGCAAAGACAATAATCAAAGGGAAAAGTAATTCTTTTGCAGATTTAAAAATGCAGAGACTAAAATCAGCACTACAGGGAACCATATCACTGATGTGGAGGACAGGATAAGAAAATAATGTAAAAAATAAGAGGGAAGCAATTAGAGCAAAGAAGAGCAATATGGACTGACAATGGAGATCAAACATGTGGATAACTAGTGTCCTCCAAGAAGAGACAGAAGGAATGGAGAGGAAAAACTACCATGACCAACACCATCCGTTTCCTCCCTCAAGCCACCCCTCTTCTCACCAACAGAACCCTGCTTGGTTCAGCTGTCAAGAGAGAGAGCGGGTATCAAGGATGGGGCGGGGGGATTCCCCTGACCTCACGGTGGGTGTGTGACCTGGTTCTGGCCCAGGATATGTAAGAAAAGTTTACTGGGGGCTCCTGAGAATGACTTCCACCCCGACAAGAGGAAGGAGGCTGAGGAGAAGCTCCCGCCCCACACTGCCCC
>NW_025795629.1:0-1556 GCF_021613505.1 Equus quagga
CTGAAGGCAGAACCCTGGAGTCTTTGCTCCCCAGGGTTCTCATAGGCTCTGTTGATCCATTCGATTCACATCGTTATAAACTTTATCAATCATTGATAGAAGTACAGATTTTATCAATTTAGCAAATTCAGCACGTTGGTCATTTAGTGATTTGCTTGTTTAGGAAATGGATTCTTCTGTAAACTGTTTTTCAGCAAACCAGTTTTAGATGAGTTGACCTTTGGGCAGGTTGATGTGAGCCTTACTGCTTAACGGATAAGAAATCTGGCTTTGGGGCCAGCTGCGTGCATTAAGCCCTCACTCCGCTTACTGGCTGTCTACTCTTGAGCAGGGTCGTGACCTCCCAGAGCCTCAGTCTCCCCATCTGTAAAAGTGGAGTAATCAGGGGCTGGCCAAGCAGCATAGTGGTTAGGTTTGCACACTCTGCTTCAGGGGCCCAGGGTTCACAGGTTCAGACCCCAGGCACAGACATACACACCATTCATCTAGCCATGCTGTGGCAGCATCCCACATACAAAATGGAGGAAGACTGGCACAGATGTTAGCTCAGCATCAATCTTCCTCAACAAAAACAGGAAGATTGGCAACAGATGCTAGCTCAGAGCCAATCATTCTCACCAAAAAAAAAGTGGAGTAATCAAGGGCCTCCCTCCTGGAGTTGTTGGAAGAGTCAATGAGTTAACACACTCACAGCCTCAGAGCAGCACTCGCGTCACCAGTGTTCAGTACATGTTATTACTGTCATTCTGCCCTCCTTGCCTGATGACCGATCCTCCCAACTGTCTCCTCTACGTGAACCACGCACTGGACAGTCCCCATCAGGACCACCGTCTGTGTCGTCATCTGCTCCGCCTATGAAGATGCTTTAACACGAAAGCAAGCAGAGCCCCAAAAATGCCTGTTATAATGTGGTCACTGCAGGATCCAGAACATGCACATGTTAATGTTCAGGTTATCATCAAAATGAAAGCATGAAATATAAACATTCTAACGGAGCACTTGCAGGCCCCTGAGGCTACCGTGCACACCAGTTTGGGAAACACCATTCTAGAAGCAACGGACCCAGACAAGAAAGACAGCAGACAAAAGAGCAAGAGGTGCGGGGTTGGGGGAAGCCCAGGAGCCACAAGGATGTCACGCCACATGGCTGGCTCACACTGACAGGAGGAGGAGAAAAGGACTGGAATCCCACAGGGCATTCCTCGAGGAACAGGAATACTCCACTCAGCGGAGACTGTCTCCATGTGGTTTTCACACAACTGGAGCAGATGGAGCAGACGGGGTTCTCAAACTCTTGTTGCCCAAAGTTCCTGCTCTCTTCCTACGCTGCCCAGGCCACTGTGACCAAACAAAGAATACAGCCATTATGTCTAGTTCTCTGACTCTTGTGCTGGGAGTTCAGTGTCCTGATAGAAAACAAAGTCAAAAGAAATCCAAACACGTTTGCTGAGGCAAAGAGCAAAATAAGTAGAAGACCGCAGTCAAAGATGAAAAAGCGGAAAAGCAAAAAATAAGACCTACACAAATAATTCATCCTCCAAAATAAAGGAAAGGAA
>NW_025795630.1:0-3354 GCF_021613505.1 Equus quagga
TTTACTATTGAAAGGCAGACAGAGGAGGAGATGGGAGTTAGAACTCAGATCCACCTCCTCGAGGGGAAAAAGCTGGTGGTTTTAGAAAGAGGAGGGAGAGCGTGTGCTGGGGTTTGAAGAGGGGAGGCGTAGCATGTGACCGTGCTGGGTGGCACCTTTCCACTAGCCTGTGTTTGGTCTTGAAGACTGAATTTATTTTTCCTTGACTGTTTGAACTTTTCTGGTTAGTTTTCATCTTCAGACTGCATTTGGCCTTGTGAGGCTGAGTCTTGATGTCTGGACCTTGACTTTCTGGGAAAGACAGCTCACTCCTATACTAAGGAGGGATACAAAGACCTGGTTGGTTTGAAGCAGCAATTGATTATGCTGAATGTGCACACCTGCAGTTAGCAAAGCTTCACTCAAAGTTTTTTGCTCTAGGAAAGATATTTTAACTTCTTCATGCTTGGTTTCATATTGATAATTGTTACCCATGCAAAAATGAGATTAAATCTTATTTATCAGTTTACCTTACAATATGGGCCCGATAAATAGGGCAGCTCTTACAATATCATTGAGCACATGTAGAAAATATGAAGCATGTTCATTCTCTTTTTTCTTTTTTTGCTGAGGAAATTGTACCTTAGGTAACATCTGTTGCCAATCTTCCTCTTCTTGCTTGAGGAAGATTGTCCCTGAGCTAACATCTGTGCCAATCTTCCTCTATTTTGTGTGTGGGATGCTGCCACAGTGTGGCACGACCAGCAGTCTGTAGGTCCGCATCTGGGATCCAAACCTGTGAACCCCAGGAGGCTGAAACAGAGTGCACATATTTAAGTGTTATGCCACTGGGCTGGCCCCTATCTCTATGTTTTTAACATCCTTTGATGCTTGAGAGTGCTATGTCAAGGGTTTTGGGGGTGGTGATGAGTGTCAAACCTTTTGTATTACCTAACTGAGAAAAAGACACAAGGCCAATTTTATTCTTCTGAATTTGGGGCCCAGTATCAGAAAATAGCAACATCAAAGAGCTGTTGCTCTATGTGAGTATAGGTGTCTGAGGATAAGAAAGGGTCAGAGTGTTGGCCATGTTATTAATCAGACTAACAGTCCTGTAGACAGCATAGCAGAAGGTAACATAACAACCACTCAGCATTTTCTAGAAGTGAGGAATCTCCTACCATTCTATTAATTCTGTTTTGTCATTCTATTAATTTGCTTACAATTGACATTACTCATGTACGTTAAGTGAGATAATAACTCTCTACCATCGGGTAGAATAGACAAAGGGCACGTAATAACTTTTTAGTGCATCAGGTTGAAAACAGACTGTGATTCAAAGATCATTTCTCTTCTAAGCTATCAGTTCTTCCTCTCTACTATACATACACTTTAAAAAATTGATTTTAAATATTTCAATATGTAAATATTTTAAATGTGCATACATATAACAATTATGTGACATTGTAACAAATGAAAATATCTAAAGCTTTCAAATTTAGTATTTAAAATATAATCTCATCAAGTATAAGACAATATTCTTACAACATGTGTTTAAATTAAGAATTGAATGTCATGAAGAAAAAATATGTTTCTATAGACAAGAAAATAAAAGTAATAATTCTGTGTTAAAAAGGACTTTTGCTCTCTGTTTCTTTTTTTTTTTTTAACTTCACAGTCAGGCAGGCTGCCTTTGGCCCAAGGGTACCGTTTCTTTTTTCCTTTTTTTTTTAAGGTATACTTTTTGGTAAGGAAGATTGGCCCTGAGCTAACATCTGTTGCCAATCTTCCTGTTTTTCTTCTCTCTCCCCAAAGCCCCATGACATATTTCTAATTCCTAGTTGTAAGTCATTTTAGAAACTCCAGGTGGAATGCTGCCACAGCACGGCTTGATGAGTTGTGCATAGGTCCACGCCAGGGATCCAAACCTGCCAACCCTGGGCCACTGAAGCTGAGCACGTGAACTTAATCATTGGTCATGGGGTGGCCCCCTTTTGTCTTAAGTATACTTTTTGGTGGGGAAGATTGGCCCTGAGCTAACATAAGCTGCCAATCTTCCTGTTTTTTTTTTTTTTTTTTTTATCCCCAAAGCCACAATACATAGCCGTATATCCTAGTTGCAGGTCATTCTAGTTCTTCTGTGTGGGATGCTGCCACAGCATGGCTTGATGAGTAATGCGTAGGTCTTCGCCAAGGATCCCAACCGATGAACCCTGGGCCACTGAAGTGGAGCATGAACTTAACCATTTGGCCACAGGGCCGGCCCCCTCTAGTTTTAATCAAATTAATTTCCTCAGAACGTTGCAGGTCAGTTACTCCCATTCCACATCAGTCCAAGTTTTTAAAGTAAAGTAGGAATCTTGGAATTACATATTTTACCCACGTTCAAGAATAATACAATCACTGTTGAAATTAAAGTGATCTTCACAATGGCCTCTACACTTCAACACACAGGCGCTCTGAAAATGTGTGCAGTGGCTGCCTCTCAGCAAAGACTCCCCGGTTGGTTTCTCGTAGTAGCTCTGAGACTAATTGGTGGCACCTGTGTCACAGGCCTGTTAGCGCTGTCAGTCATAGTCTGGGGAATCTTCTAAACACAGAGGGGCTCGGACGTTCAGTGGCTAAAACGAATGACAACTGTCAGCTGCATCTAACAGAGAAGCCAGTTATTTTCTCACATAATAAGCGTCTCAGAGGGAGGCAGTTCAAGACTGAGGCAGTGACTCAACATGTCATCTAATGTTGTCTCTGTAGCATGTTAACTTGTTGCCTAATGGGTCCAGGGGACACCCCTGGCCAGCACGTCTACGTTCAAGACAGGAAGAAGGAACAGAGCTGTGCCAATGGTGTCCTTTTCCCCTTTTATCAGGAAGACAAAAGCTTTCCTAGAAACAATCAACAGACATCCACTTACATCTTATTGACCAGAATTGTGTCATGAAAAGCCCAGAAACGAGGGAAGCTGGAAAATTATTTTGCTGCTCGCTCCCCCAAAGTGGAATTCTGTGATAGCAAAAAGGAAAAACTGGAGACAGAGTGAGCAATGCGCACTGTGTGCTTCGATTAGCACTTTGCCTAAAAGGACGACTGGAATCACATCCTTCTCCCCACGTGCTTCTCTACTCTCATGAGGTCTGGAAGCCAACATGGCGGGACAGGACCTCTCAGTCCCCAGCACAAGAGGGGCTGGCAGGGGTGGCTGGTGGAAGGGCTGGTCACAGGCTTCAGAGCCCTGAGCCCACATTCGCCTCAGCCTCTGTGATATCACAGTGAGACTTCTGCCTTCCACCCTGGGCTGTGGCTTCAGCACTTCCTGTGGCTTCAGCGGTTGCTGTGGACACAGGGCTCCTGGAGCCAGGATCGGGGAGGGTGCCT
>NW_025795630.1:3364-6012 GCF_021613505.1 Equus quagga
ATATTTAGAGCAGACTTTAAGGTCTGTGAGTCCTGACCAGGTGGACTGAGTCCTAGGGGGAGCTCTGGGACCCCAAGATCAGGGCTGAGTCCTGCTCTTGTCTCAGTTGCAGATGGCTGGCCCAGAACGGGGAGTGGGTCTATCCCATTTTCACAGGCCCCCTCTTCGTCCTCACCTTCTGCAGTCTCCTTTCCCTCCACTTGTCAGACCCTGGCATCTTGCATCAAGGTGAGCTCTCAGCTCCCTGGGAGAAGGAGGTAGCAGCCTACAGGCTCCTGGCTGCAAGGATGATTCCTAACGTGCTCCCCCATCTCCCATCCTTGGGCCTCATGACCCTTTCCCCCCACAACCTCATTTGCTTGGGCCCTGCTTCTGGCGCTTCATTTCCCAAGCCACCAGGATGTGGAAAAACAGCATTCTGGAGGTTTCCATTTGCCTTGGTGGGGGAAGCCCGGGGAAGACCAGGGAGAGAAGCCAGCTCTTGGCAACCACTCAGTTCTCTTCTTCCTTCCCACTGCATGCACTCCTTAAAGCATCAATCCCAGTTTCAAAGGCCTGTGTCCTCACAGAGCTACTCTGGCTGGAAACTACCTTCCTGTGGACTGCCAGCCTCTCTGAGTGTGGTCAGTCCACTGAGTGGGGACCAGGGATTCCCCTGCCCACCTCCTCCCCACCCTTCCTGGAGCCCTGTGATGCTGCGGGGCTGCCCCCCACCCCCACCAGCAGCAGAGTGATGGGAGGGCTGCTGTTGCTGCCCAGTCCTCTTCCCATGCCAGGCTCCAACGAACTGGGCCCCATGATGGCGCCTGTGGTGTGGGTGAACCACAGGGCCTTCCTTCTGCAGTGGTGCCCAAAGTGCTGCTTCCTCCGCCCACTCCGGACCTACCACATCACCTGGTGCAACATTTGTGTGGAGGTGAGCGCCCCTCTCATCTGACCACCTGTCCCCGACCACCCCCCCAGCACCTGGTTGGGACCAGGAGGCCCACTTCCACGGGGGGGGGGTGGGCAGTGGCAGGCTTGAAACCACTGCTAAAGGCCAAGGGTGGCAGTAACTCCCAGCCACTCTTGGTCACTCATTCAGGCCACTGCCTCTGTGCCTGCATCTGTCCTGGGAGGCTGGCCCCTGCCTGCCCAGGTGCTGAAAGGCACAGGTGCATCCATGTCTATGCTTGGCCTAGTCAGGCCAGGGAGGGGAAAGACACCCTTGTCCCACCCCAGGGCTCGCTGACATTAGATGCTCAAGGGCCCTCTGGCTGACTGTAGGCCTTGCCTAGGGAGATTTGCCTGTCCTCTCTTGGGTTCAGGCCAGACAATCTCCTGGGTTCTGAGAGTTTGTTTCCCTTGTGTGCAGAGCCTGCCAAGGTTTGCAAATGTGCTGTCTTATCTGCTTCTTACAACCCTGGGAGGCTGGGGGGTTGGGGGTGTCATTATTACTCTCATTCAGTGGAAGAGAAAACAGAAGTCCTGCTGAGGTGCCACAGAAGGCCAGGCATATCTTGTCTCTAGAGGCCTCTTGACAGGTGACCTTGAGCCACAGAGCCCTAAAGTGCTCTAACCACAGAAATGCCAGCGATAGGGACTTTTTAGCTTAGTTTCTCTGGGGGAAGGGAGACAGCGCTGGAGACCAGGGGCTGATGGCCTAGGGGTCTAGGGTAAGGCTCAGGTTTAGGGGCGATGGAGGCTAAGCCAGAGGTCGGGTCCTCGAGGGCGCCCACTCTCTCTCTCACCCAGGAATTTGACCACCACTGCAAGTGGGTCAATAATTGCATCGGTCACAGCAATTTCCGCGTCTTCATGCTGCTGGTCCAGTCGCTATGCCTGTACTCGGACGCCATGCTGGTCACCTGCCTGATCTTCCTGGTGCGCACGATTCACCTGCCATTCACCACGGACAAGATCATCGTGTATCAATCAGGCTGCGGAGCCCCCTTGGGGAGAGGTGGGCAGGGTGGGGACAACAATGGGCTGGGTCACGGGGCGAGGCGAGTGGTGGGCGGGGTTCAAGAGAGAAGCCGCCAGGAGACCCAGTCTGGGAGGAGTTGATGGTGGTAGGGTCGGGGGGATGGACGGGGCTAGGAGGCTCAGGGGGAGAGTTTAGGATCTAGCAGGGTCTTGGATGGAGGCAGCCCGGGGGCCTGGACAGCAGGATGTGCTGAGGTTTACCTGGGGCTGGAGCGCAGGGAGCGGGTAGACCCTCTGCTCGTGGGCGCGGCCGTTGGGGCGGAGTCTGGGTGAGGGGCGGGGCCCCGGAGGACGGTTGGCGGCGCTGTTCTTAGCTCGTGGGCGGCATCCTAGCGGCCATACCCGCCGCCGGCTTCCTGCTGCTTCACTCCGTGCTGCTGCTAATCAAGGTCAGGTCGGTGAGCGCGGCCCAGCGCTCCCACGAGGGCAAGGTAAGCGGGCCCGGGGGGCGCCACGACACGGGGCTGTGGGCGGTCACCTTGCCCCTCCCGGACCTCCGTCTGCACTTTCCGCTGTTTCTGCGGCACACTGGTTGTCACGCTTCACTTCTGTCGAAGGTGCTTCGTTGCCCTTCAGACCCAGATTCAGCTCAGGTCGCAGGTCTACTGTGTGCCAAGCCGCAGGTGCATGATTTTGGGCGCTGGGCGGTGAGGTGAGTGAGGCTCCATCCTGCGCTTGTGTTG
>NW_025795631.1:0-9880 GCF_021613505.1 Equus quagga
AATGTCAGTTCTGGGCATGTGCTTCCAGATCCTTCCAGGCAGAGGGATTTAGCCCTCAGATTCTCCAGTGAGCCTGTTACTGAAACTGGGCTGTCCCCTTCCTGGGTGGTGAGGGGGAACAATCCAGCACCCACATACACTCGGCCTCACTCTGAGAGCCCAGGCAAACTCATGCCCATGATCCCAAGGGGCTACCCATGCCCTGGCCTCAGCTGTAGCCCCAGGTGGGCCTGTCCACCATGCTGATGTCTCTCCAACCTCTGCCGCAGCCATCAACACTGTCCTGCTCAACATCTTCTTGTTCTTGCAACGCATGGTCTGTGCCATGGCTGCCGACGGGCTCTTATTCCAGGTGTTTGCCCACGTGCACCCCCGGACCCAGGTGCCTGTGGTGGGCATCATGGTGCTTGGGGTCCTCATGGCTTTCCTGGCACTGCTGCTGGACTTCAAGGCACTGGTACACTTCCTCTCCATTGGGACGCTGCTGGAATGTACTGTTTTGCCCACCAGCATTATCATTATACGCTTCCGAAAGGCCCCATCCGGTTCTCAGGACCCAGACAGCCCTGAGGGCACAGAGCAGGCTTCACCTGAGCCCGGGCAGCTGCGATCAGCCCTGAGGCCCTACCTCCGCTTCCTGGGTGGGTGCAGACCCGGAGCCGCTGTGGCTTGGGCCCTCGGTGTCCTGGTGGGCTCGGCCATCACCCTGGACTGTGTGCTGGTCTTTGGGGACTCGGCCCTGAACCTCCCGCCCTGGGGCTACACCCTGCTGCTCCTGCTCAGCTCCGCCACGTTTCTGCTCAGTCTCCTCGTCCTGGGGGCCCACCAGCAGCAGCGCCGGCAGGACACCTTTCAGGTACTTCCTCCAGCCAGCGCCCACCGCGCTCAGCCCAGCCAGCTCCCTTCGCCCCTTCCTCCTCTGCCGTGGCAGGATGCACCAGGGCCGCAGGGTGGGGGAGGCCAGTGCCCCACACCCCTCTCTCTGCATGGCGGGTGGGCCCTTGTCTCTGGAATCTCCAGAGGCAGAGAAAGGCTCTGTGGACTCCCGAGAAATCAGGCCCTGGGCCAGCAGCCCTTCCCTGCAGCTCAGCCCAGCCCTGCCCTTGTCCCCTCAGGTTCCCATGGTGCCCCTGATTCCCGCCGTGAGCATCCTCCTCAACGTCTTCCTCATGCTGCACCTGAGCTACCTGACCTGGCTGGGCTTGTCCATCTGTCTGCTTCTCGGTGAGTGGGGGCCAGGCTGGGACCCCAGGGGGCTGCAGGAGGAGGGCAAGCAGGGAAGCAGGGCTGGGACCTACTCTTCAGGCTTATGCCACCCTTTCAGGACTCGCAGTGTATTTTGGCTACGGCATCTGGCACAGCAAGGAGAACCAGCGGAAACGGCCAGGGTTGGCTGTCCCACTCGGCAGCCTGGAGGAGATGGTGCCAGCCCTGCAGCCCCCTAGCCAGACGCCAGCGCAGGAGCCCAGCCACACAGAGCAGCCCTCTAGTCCATGAGGACCACTGGGGCCTGCCTGCTGTCCCCCACCTCCTCAGAGGCCAAAGGAGCTGCCAGCCCCTCTATCCAGGGCAGCTTGGGTTTGCAGACCTGCCCATGCTAGGGCATCCTCAGGACCTTAGGACCTCAGCCCAGGTGCTGAGCTTCGAGTCTTTGGGAGTGGGCTATGGCCAGCACTGCTGTGGTGAACTCTGCCCAGCATCCTCCAGTTTATGACCAAGTCCAGCTACCTGGGCAGGTGGAGTAGGGCGGGCAGGGAAGAGGCCCGAACCCCAAGGATCCACAATAATAACTGCTCAGCCATGTGGCCCATCTCCATGTCTACTGTGGAGTTCTTTGTGGCACTGACTCCTCACCTGCCCCAGGGAAAGAGACAGTTGTCCCCAATCCACAGCAAAGGTGCAGAGGTTCTGTAAGGGGGAGGTGCCAGCCCTGGGACAGTCTTGAGTCAGGGACACAGCCAGGCCTTGGTCCCTGTGTCCTGCCCTCAGGCCAGTCCCCTCTGCCAAGCTCAGAGGGGTGCTACACACACCAGACAGAGAGAGAGGTCCATGACAGGACAGGGCTAAGCTCCCTTCCAGGTTCCCCACATGTCCTCTTGGAGATGGATGCTGAGAGCAGAGCCTGGATCCCAAGGTGGTCACCTAGAAAGGGTAGTGCAGTTCCAGGGTCCCCTCGGTTTCTCAGGGCTCCCAGAGAGCAGGGCAATCCTGAGGCCTGCCCTGGATGGAGAGGCCCCCTGCCTGGGCACACGCACAGGCACACACAGCCCACACGGTCCTCTGGGCGTGCACCCACGTGCAGACTGAGGCAGCAGCTGTTTCCCAGCCCAGGGCTGCCTGCAGCTTCCAGCTGCCTCTCTCCCTGCCGCCCCCTCAGGGCTTTGTGACAAAGGCTCGGGATGGGACACACGTGGGCAGTTGGGTGCACAAGCACCTGGGCCTGCTCCAGGTAACTTCAGCCCACCTGTGGTGTTGGGGCCTCATGCTTGGGGATCTCCAGGCCCACGCTGCACCCCCTGTGGCCTCCCCAAGGCCACGCTCCATCTACCATAGACGCCTCCCCATCCCCGTTCCTGCCTGTGAGGACCACACAGGAAGCCACTGGCTTTGGCATCTTTATTCCTCAACTCTCTGCAGCCTTAACATCACTTTCTCTGGGCCCCAAGGACAAGCAAGGACACATGACCCCACTCCAATAACCAGGCCTCAGGGCCGTGATCTCTCTCCCCGGCCCTTCTGACCCTGCCTCCCATGGACACTGCCCTGGGGGTGAGAGGCAGCAGGGACCCCAAGGCTTTGCTGAGGCTCCAGGTACCAGATGATTCCAGATCCTGCCCAGCCTGAGCCCCAGGCCTCCCCTCCCCAGCCTGGCCCATGGCACTCCACGAGCAAGCTGCCAGCATGGCCCTGCTCACCAGGGACCAAAGAGGAGGCAGCCCCTTGTCTCCCTGGGGTGGGTACCCTGAACCCTGCCCCTCCCTGGGACCCAGAGAGGGCTTGGCTCCTGCAGCCTCGTCCTTCCCCTCCTGACTGTGGGTGCAGGACACGGGGAAATTCTCCAGCAGGCAGGACTCAGGCCCCCAGGGGAATTCCAGAACCTGAACAGGCCAGCCTGCTGGGGCCTCTGTGTCCTCTGTTAGGGACATTCTCTCCAGCCCCTGGGCTCTACGTGGGGTCTTGGTCAGAGTGTGGTCCTCATGCAGTTGCCTCAGGCTGGGTGGGCAGCTGCCCAGACACATTCTCAGTGTGACCTTGGGCAGCAGTGACACATGTGTCCAGAGATACAGCCTCCCCACCCCATGGCTCCCAGAAGCCCAGTGAGCAGGTTCTGGGGTGTTGGGCTGGGGGTTACCAAGGAGACATATAGAAGGTCCCAAAGGACCCCATGCCCACCAACTCAGCCGCTCCCCCCCATCCCAGCCCTCCACAGCCAGAGGGCTGCCACCAGGAAGTGGCTGGTGCTCATCAGCTGAGCAGAGGTGCCTGTGCCTTGTCTGGGGCCCTAGGGGCTCGGAGCATCTGCCCACCACACTCCTCACTCCATGGATGAGGCCCAGAGCTGGGAGGGGTTCTGCCCTGGGAACCCAGCACAGAGCAGCTGCCACACTCCTCCTGTCAGGCTGCCTTCTCCCTGGCCTTGGACTCTGGCTGCACAGACCCCAGTGTGGGGCAGCTGAGAGGGCAGGGGCTCTCCCTGTGAGGGGGTGCCAGCAGGCGGAGGAGGGCTGGGAGCCAGGCAGGGCCGGAGGTGACCACAGCCAGTGTGGTGGACAGCTGGTGAGCGGGGAGCTGCTGGGAACACTGGAGACGGAGCCTGGGAGAGCGTCTGCAGCCCCAGCCCCAGCCGGAGCCCCACTGGACCAGCGCCCTGCGTCATGTTCCCTGCAGTCTCTACACAAAACTGGCTTCTGTGGTCCCCAGGCAGCACCTGCCTGCCGAGGCTGGAGCTCAGGGAGGGACAGTCTGTCTGGGAGCTGAAGGGTGGAATTCTCCCCCCACCCCTGCCCTGGTCCTGCCGGGGCTTCAGCCATGAAGGAGCAAATTTGGGGCCACCACCCTTCCCAGCCCCCAACCCTCAACCCTCAACCCCCAACCAGCAGAGAAAGGCTACAGGCCTCAGGAATGGGCCAGTGAGTGGGTGCCAGGCCCACCCTGGTGACGACGTCCAGCTCCCAGCAGCAGCAGTGGGGGCAGGTGCTGGGCCCCCTCTAAGACACCTGGGCAGCCAGATGTGGGGGTGGGGAAGCTACCTGTTTGCTCAGGATTGGCAGTTCCCTTTGGGGCCTTTGTCTGCAGATGAGGACAGCAGGTCGGGACTCCAAAGTGTAGCCCAGGGTCAGGCAGGCCCGCAGCCCCCTCCTCATGCTTGGTCCTCCAGTAGAAATGGGCTTCTCCATCCATGTACAACAGCAGCAGGTCACAGAAGGGGGTGATTTGGGAGTGGCAGGGCAGATCCATGGCCTGGCCCCCAAACTGCCATCCCACCACCTCCACAGCCCTCATCTGAGACTCAGTGTCAGCACAGGGGCTCAGGGGGCACTCAGGGGGCACGTGCTTGCTGGCAGCCAGAGGGAGCCACCTTGGCCAGACTCGCCACACGCAGCCAAGCCGCTCCAGTGCCCAGAGTGAGGGTTGTGGGGATGAGCCCGAACTTCCCTGCCTGAGAGAGACCTGGGCTGAGCCTCTCTGCCTGTGGCTGTCACCCTCTCCCACCCCTCACCCCTGCCCACCCCACCTGCCCAGGCCTGGCCCCTACCTGCCCAGTGACGAGGATGTGGAAGCGGATCCCGTAGTGCTGAGCAGGCTCTGGGCCTCCATGCCTGAGGCCTCCCCACAGTGAGCGGCTGTCCTGGGGCAGGAGAGAGTCCAGTGGCTGCTCTGCCCACTCCTGGGGGGTCTGGCCCTCACAGGCCTCATCTTACCCCTCCATTGACTCCAACCCCAGCCTGAGTCCAGGGTCTCAGACCTGTGTCATTGCTGAGGACACAGGCGACAAAGCAAGCTAGGACCTGCCTCTCAGAAGCTCCCTGCCTGCTGAGGGGACAGGAACAGAAAGGTCCCTAAACAGACACCAGCAGTGGGGATGGGGGAGGTGGGCATCCCGGGGCTGTGGGGTCCAGAGAGGGGCACTCACTCTCCCCTGGGAGCCAGGGAAGACTTCCTGCCAGGAGCCCCTCAGGCTGGATTCCCAGGGCTCAGGAAGGAGCTCTAGGCAGTGATGGAGGGTGGGGAGAGAGCAGAGGGGAGGGGAGCAGGGTGTGGGTGGGTCCAGCCCCACATGGTTGCACAGGGCTGGGGGGGGGCCAGTGAAGCCAGGCCAGGCAGGGCCCAGTGGGCAGTGTCACAGGGCATCACTTCCAGGGCTGGTGGCTGTGTGCACATCTGCGTGAGGGTGATGAGGTGACATGAGGAGGCAGAGGGATGGTGGTTCTGCTTGGGAGACTCAAAGACATGACAATACATGCAACGCAAGAGCGTTGAGTGCATCCTGGATTGGAAAATAAAAAGATTTAGGTCTATTATTGGCACAGCTGGGGAAATTTAAACGTTGGATTTCTTCTGCCAATGTCAAATTTCCTGAGTGTGACAAGAGGACAGTGGTCACCTGGGGAAGGTCCTCATTCTCAGGACAGCGTTGAGAGGGGTGAGTGTCTAGATATCTGCCACTTATTTTCCAATGGCTTCTGTGAAATCCATCTAAAGAGATCTGGCTCTGTCTGGAGTTGGAGAGAGAAAGCAAATGAGGCAAATGGAAAAAAAAAACCCCAGAGAATCCAGTTGAAGGCTATATGGATTTTCATGGCACTAATCTTAGGAGTTTTCTATGGATTTAAAAAATTTTTTAGATAAAACCTTAAGGGAAAAGTAACAAGAAAGCCCCTGTGCCGTGGAGGGAGGTGCTGGAGGCAGGGCGGAGTGGAGGAGGGGCTGGGGTGAGGGGTCCCAGCTGCAGCAGGGTGTGGGGACAGATGGGGTGGAGGCCAAAGGGCTCAGGAGGGAGGCTGGACGGAGCCTGTGCTGGGGACCTGGAGCTGAGACCCCTCCTGCCCTGGGACCCCCTCACACACAGCAGAGCGTCCAGAGGGATGGGCCAGGCTGTGGTCTGTCCCGGCCACCACAGGAGGACAGGTGGGGGAGGACCTGGCTGAGGAGCAGCGGGCGGGCAGTGGGGCCACACCTGAAGTTGGAGCTCCTCTCCTGCAGCTGGAAGGAGTCATGGGGCCGGCAGTTGGAGCCCCTGGTGTCCAGGTCACAAGCCCAGCGGACGTGGATGCCACAGCACCGCCCTACACACAGCGCATCACTGCTCCACCAGCATGCGGGCCCCGGACCCTCTCCCCCAGCCTCCCAGAACCCTGCCCCCACGGACCCACCAGCAATGCCAGGTCCTCAAAGACCCCTCCTGGCATGGTCACAAGGTCCCCCATGCAGAACACAGGGCAGTAGGGGCTGAAGTGTGGGCAACAGCAACAGAGCTTGAAATAGGTGGTGTCCCAGGTCTCCAAGGCATTGGACCTGAGGGAAGTGGGGCTGGCAGGGGGGTCGGGCCAGGCAGGACCCACCATGCTCACTTGGAGAAGTTGAAGTTGCTGAAGGTGACTGTTTTTGATGAACAGCGTGAAGTTCTCAGCCTGGACCAGCAGGGGCTTCCTGCAGGTGGGAGGAGGTAAGGGACAGGCTCTGCTGTCCTGGGACTCTGGCCTGGGTGTCGGGGACACTTACACAGGCACAGTGTCATTCTCCACGGGGCACCAGCCCCACATCTCACAGGTCCTGTGGGTCCCATTGAACACCACACACTGGCCCATTTTTGTGCCTTGAAAACATGAGACAAACTCCAGGCCTCCAGTCTCCAAAGGGCCTGGGAAGAGAGTGGGCAGGGGGCTGCTGGCAGAAAGAAGAGACACAGAGCCATCACTGGGTCTGCATAAGGGAGGCACCCAGGGTCCCAGCCCGGCCCCCTGAACACCATCCCAGTGCTGGGGCTGGAAGACGGAGCCCACAGTTACCGTGGCTGTGCATCCCAGCCTCCCGTTGAGGACAGTCCTTATCAGCCCAGCAGGTCCCCAGTGGGATGGAGGGGGCTGAGGTGGTGAGAGAGCAGAGATGTCCAGGCCCAGGAGGTGTCTCCCCTGCGTGACCCAGCCCTGCGGTACCCAGGGACACGCCCCTCCCCTGCTTAGCCCCCAGGTTCCCTGAGTTTGGGGCACATGGGAAAGCTGGAGGGTGCAGATGAAAGGAGGTACTCAGAGGGGGAGGGCGAGCAGCCCCCCAGCCAGATAGGGCTGCAGCGCTGTCTCCCAAGGGAGAGCGAGACTCCTTCCCTCCTGACAGTTCTGTCCCTATGGGAGCAGAAGTGACTCCTCTAGGCCCAGCTCCTCTGGTCCAATTCAGACGACAGAATAGGGAAGGTGGAGGGACTCTGAGAGGGTGAGCTCATGCCAGGGTGGAGGTGCTGGGTGTGGCACACAAAGGGTGGGACCCTCCTCAGAGGAGCCTCTAGGGAAGTGGGACCTCACACACTGGCCAAGGGACCACAGGCCAGTCCCTTCCTGGCTTGTTCTGCTGTAAACAGGGACATTAGTGCCTGCACAGGGTCACAGAGTTCTGGGCATCAGCCAGGAGGGCATGAGGGCTGAGCTCTCTGGAAGTCTCAGACCCCGGAGAGGAAGCACCCTCAAGCGTCGGGCACTGGCACAGACATGGCTCTGCCAGGCAGAGGATGGACGCTGCTGTCCAGGGCCCCTGGCTCAGGGGCAGCAGGAGGAACACAGAACGAGGGTGGCAGGAAGGCCTGGGGACTCCGAGAAGCCAAATGAGACGGTGGGACTTTGTGGGGATGGGACTGTGAGAAGTGGGCAGAGGACAGCATGGGGCCACCTGCTGTGCCTCACTGTCCCTATGTCCTGAGTCTGCCCCTCCTCTCCACCCTGGCTGAGCCACCATCTCCTCCGACCAGACCCCATGGTGACCAGCATGGGCCCCACCTCTGCCCCCATCCACCTCCCTCCAGTAGCCCGTGTGGTTCATCCCAATGCACAGACGGTCGCGCACCCCTCCCATGAGCCCATCTGTGGCTCTGCTGCTGCTGGATCCACTTCAGCTTCTGAGAGGGGCTCACAGGCCCTGTGAACCAGGGCGACCCCCTTCCTGGCCCTGTCCACACCTAGGGACAACCCCACTCAGTGCAGGGAGCCCTGGAGGGGCCTCATCTCACACAGCTCACTGCCTTTGCCCTTGCAGCCCACTTTGCCTGGACATCCTCAAGATCCCCCTCCAGCCTCACACCCTGCAGGAAACCCTTCCTGAGGCCCTGGGTTGGCTGACGTGCCTCCCTGGGTCACCCAGCTGCAGCTTCTGCCCCCCTCGCAGGACGGCCACCTTGGCGGTGCTGTCTGTGCAGGAGCTCTGTGAGGTGGGGAGGGTGGAGTTTTGCAAGCCTGGTCTGGGAGAGTTTTGACAGGTGTTTGCTGGAGGCTGTGACACCACGTGGACACAGTGTATGTGCTGGGAGGGACCAGACAACCAGGCCCCTGAGAGGAGCTGGCAGGAACTCCACTATTTTCAAGAAGCCGGCTTGTCAGATCTGATGGATTACCCAGCCCCGGCAGTTTCGAGGGAAGGGCCAGAGCCCGGACAGGGGCAAAGAGGATCACACAGATTCCAGAAAAAACAGGCCTGTGGCCCCAGCACAATTTCAGGACCGTCTACAAACCGAACATTAACTAGACGTCTCTGAGCATTTAGAAAGGGAAGGACGTCGTGTGTGTTCCCGAACATCAGCACATCCTCTGTGCCCATGCCTCACCTCGTTGTAGACGGGGCCAACCAGGGACATGTGGCACCCCAGCCACTGTGGTGGGACCAACAACCAGGACTCAGGGGACAGGTGGCCACACAGTTACCCTCCAGCCCAGCAAGCAATTCAGTGTTGGTCAGTTAAAGAAAGATGTCACCGTGGAGGCAGGCTTCCAGGGCTGTGTCCTGGGTCCCAACTGTTCACACAAAATCCACAACTGGGGAACCTCACAGAGAACAAGAGTGGAAGGATCCAGAAGCCCACTGCTCAGGGGTGCAGAGTCCCATCACCCACAGGCTGGAGGCCTTGGGTCAGTGACTCAGCCTGGCTGAGCCTCAGTCTTCTCTTCAATGGGGCCTGCAGTAATTCCTGCCAGGCAGGGTGCTTGGGAGACGAAATGAAATGATTCAGGAAAGGTCTCAGCTCAGAGCAGGGGCTAGAGCAGCACATGCTGAGCCTCAGGCACATGGGAAGGAGAAGGGGGGACATGGCTGTGACCCAGGGCTGGCGGAGGAACCAGGGACCCGCTGGGAGGCTCCCAGGCAGCCTGACCTCTGGGCATCTGCCCTGAACTCAACTCGTTCTGGCGTCACAAGGAAATTGGTCACCAAGAAGAGCATGTTCTCTCCCTGGACAGCAGGGGTCTGGGCCCATCGAGTCATCCACCCTGTGCCTGAGGAAAATGCCTCCAGTGAGGCGAGTTGAGGCAGAGACGGGAGGCTGACTGGGTTTCCAGCCATTTCTGAGCCGCTTTCCACAAATTTGAGGCAAGTTTTTTTCTCATGTTCACGCTCATTCACTCAGCCAGAATTTTCCATGAGCCTCCTGCTTCTAGGCACTGAGGATCCAGAGCTAAATTGGGCTGGGCGCCCGCCCAGGCTAGTGGGGAGGTGGACCCCTCACTGCACGCATGGCCGGGGGCCAGGGGAGCAGGTGGTAAGCTCTGCCCAGGAAATGGCAGGGGCTGTGGGAAAGGGTGGCTGGCACCGTGTGCTGCCCATGACAGCTCTGCATGTGTGGGGAGACGCACACCCAGGAAGGGGAGGGGAGGACTGGGCAGAGGGCAGTGGGGGTGGCAGC
>NW_025795632.1:0-9880 GCF_021613505.1 Equus quagga
GCTGCCACCCCCACTGCCCTCTGCCCAGTCCTCCCCTCCCCTTCCTGGGTGTGCGTCTCCCCACACATGCAGAGCTGTCATGGGCAGCACACGGTGCCAGCCACCCTTTCCCACAGCCCCTGCCATTTCCTGGGCAGAGCTTACCACCTGCTCCCCTGGCCCCCGGCCATGCGTGCAGTGAGGGGTCCACCTCCCCACTAGCCTGGGCGGGCGCCCAGCCCAATTTAGCTCTGGATCCTCAGTGCCTAGAAGCAGGAGGCTCATGGAAAATTCTGGCTGAGTGAATGAGCGTGAACATGAGAAAAAAACTTGCCTCAAATTTGTGGAAAGCGGCTCAGAAATGGCTGGAAACCCAGTCAGCCTCCCGTCTCTGCCTCAACTCGCCTCACTGGAGGCATTTTCCTCAGGCACAGGGTGGATGACTCGATGGGCCCAGACCCCTGCTGTCCAGGGAGAGAACATGCTCTTCTTGGTGACCAATTTCCTTGTGACGCCAGAACGAGTTGAGTTCAGGGCAGATGCCCAGAGGTCAGGCTGCCTGGGAGCCTCCCAGCGGGTCCCTGGTTCCTCCGCCAGCCCTGGGTCACAGCCATGTCCCCCCTTCTCCTTCCCATGTGCCTGAGGCTCAGCATGTGCTGCTCTAGCCCCTGCTCTGAGCTGAGACCTTTCCTGAATCATTTCATTTCGTCTCCCAAGCACCCTGCCTGGCAGGAATTACTGCAGGCCCCATTGAAGAGAAGACTGAGGCTCAGCCAGGCTGAGTCACTGACCCAAGGCCTCCAGCCTGTGGGTGATGGGACTCTGCACCCCTGAGCAGTGGGCTTCTGGATCCTTCCACTCTTGTTCTCTGTGAGGTTCCCCAGTTGTGGATTTTGTGTGAACAGTTGGGACCCAGGACACAGCCCTGGAAGCCTGCCTCCACGGTGACATCTTTCTTTAACTGACCAACACTGAATTGCTTGCTGGGCTGGAGGGTAACTGTGTGGCCACCTGTCCCCTGAGTCCTGGTTGTTGGTCCCACCACAGTGGCTGGGGTGCCACATGTCCCTGGTTGGCCCCGTCTACAACGAGGTGAGGCATGGGCACAGAGGATGTGCTGATGTTCGGGAACACACACGACGTCCTTCCCTTTCTAAATGCTCAGAGACGTCTAGTTAATGTTCGGTTTGTAGACGGTCCTGAAATTGTGCTGGGGCCACAGGCCTGTTTTTTCTGGAATCTGTGTGATCCTCTTTGCCCCTGTCCGGGCTCTGGCCCTTCCCTCGAAACTGCCGGGGCTGGGTAATCCATCAGATCTGACAAGCCGGCTTCTTGAAAATAGTGGAGTTCCTGCCAGCTCCTCTCAGGGGCCTGGTTGTCTGGTCCCTCCCAGCACATACACTGTGTCCACGTGGTGTCACAGCCTCCAGCAAACACCTGTCAAAACTCTCCCAGACCAGGCTTGCAAAACTCCACCCTCCCCACCTCACAGAGCTCCTGCACAGACAGCACCGCCAAGGTGGCCGTCCTGCGAGGGGGGCAGAAGCTGCAGCTGGGTGACCCAGGGAGGCACGTCAGCCAACCCAGGGCCTCAGGAAGGGTTTCCTGCAGGGTGTGAGGCTGGAGGGGGATCTTGAGGATGTCCAGGCAAAGTGGGCTGCAAGGGCAAAGGCAGTGAGCTGTGTGAGATGAGGCCCCTCCAGGGCTCCCTGCACTGAGTGGGGTTGTCCCTAGGTGTGGACAGGGCCAGGAAGGGGGTCGCCCTGGTTCACAGGGCCTGTGAGCCCCTCTCAGAAGCTGAAGTGGATCCAGCAGCAGCAGAGCCACAGATGGGCTCATGGGAGGGGTGCGCGACCGTCTGTGCATTGGGATGAACCACACGGGCTACTGGAGGGAGGTGGATGGGGGCAGAGGTGGGGCCCATGCTGGTCACCATGGGGTCTGGTCGGAGGAGATGGTGGCTCAGCCAGGGTGGAGAGGAGGGGCAGACTCAGGACATAGGGACAGTGAGGCACAGCAGGTGGCCCCATGCTGTCCTCTGCCCACTTCTCACAGTCCCATCCCCACAAAGTCCCACCGTCTCATTTGGCTTCTCGGAGTCCCCAGGCCTTCCTGCCACCCTCGTTCTGTGTTCCTCCTGCTGCCCCTGAGCCAGGGGCCCTGGACAGCAGCGTCCATCCTCTGCCTGGCAGAGCCATGTCTGTGCCAGTGCCCGACGCTTGAGGGTGCTTCCTCTCCGGGGTCTGAGACTTCCAGAGAGCTCAGCCCTCATGCCCTCCTGGCTGATGCCCAGAACTCTGTGACCCTGTGCAGGCACTAATGTCCCTGTTTACAGCAGAACAAGCCAGGAAGGGACTGGCCTGTGGTCCCTTGGCCAGTGTGTGAGGTCCCACTTCCCTAGAGGCTCCTCTGAGGAGGGTCCCACCCTTTGTGTGCCACACCCAGCACCTCCACCCTGGCATGAGCTCACCCTCTCAGAGTCCCTCCACCTTCCCTATTCTGTCGTCTGAATTGGACCAGAGGAGCTGGGCCTAGAGGAGTCACTTCTGCTCCCATAGGGACAGAACTGTCAGGAGGGAAGGAGTCTCGCTCTCCCTTGGGAGACAGCGCTGCAGCCCTATCTGGCTGGGGGGCTGCTCGCCCTCCCCCTCTGAGTACCTCCTTTCATCTGCACCCTCCAGCTTTCCCATGTGCCCCAAACTCAGGGAACCTGGGGGCTAAGCAGGGGAGGGGCGTGTCCCTGGGTACCGCAGGGCTGGGTCACGCAGGGGAGACACCTCCTGGGCCTGGACATCTCTGCTCTCTCACCACCTCAGCCCCCTCCATCCCACTGGGGACCTGCTGGGCTGATAAGGACTGTCCTCAACGGGAGGCTGGGATGCACAGCCACGGTAACTGTGGGCTCCGTCTTCCAGCCCCAGCACTGGGATGGTGTTCAGGGGGCCGGGCTGGGACCCTGGGTGCCTCCCTTATGCAGACCCAGTGATGGCTCTGTGTCTCTTCTTTCTGCCAGCAGCCCCCTGCCCACTCTCTTCCCAGGCCCTTTGGAGACTGGAGGCCTGGAGTTTGTCTCATGTTTTCAAGGCACAAAAATGGGCCAGTGTGTGGTGTTCAATGGGACCCACAGGACCTGTGAGATGTGGGGCTGGTGCCCCGTGGAGAATGACACTGTGCCTGTGTAAGTGTCCCCGACACCCAGGCCAGAGTCCCAGGACAGCAGAGCCTGTCCCTTACCTCCTCCCACCTGCAGGAAGCCCCTGCTGGTCCAGGCTGAGAACTTCACGCTGTTCATCAAAAACAGTCACCTTCAGCAACTTCAACTTCTCCAAGTGAGCATGGTGGGTCCTGCCTGGCCCGACCCCCCTGCCAGCCCCACTTCCCTCAGGTCCAATGCCTTGGAGACCTGGGACACCACCTATTTCAAGCTCTGTTGCTGTTGCCCACACTTCAGCCCCTACTGCCCTGTGTTCTGCATGGGGGACCTTGTGACCATGCCAGGAGGGGTCTTTGAGGACCTGGCATTGCTGGTGGGTCCGTGGGGGCAGGGTTCTGGGAGGCTGGGGGAGAGGGTCCGGGGCCCGCATGCTGGTGGAGCAGTGATGCGCTGTGTGTAGGGCGGTGCTGTGGCATCCACGTCCGCTGGGCTTGTGACCTGGACACCAGGGGCTCCAACTGCCGGCCCCATGACTCCTTCCAGCTGCAGGAGAGGAGCTCCAACTTCAGGTGTGGCCCCACTGCCCGCCCGCTGCTCCTCAGCCAGGTCCTCCCCCACCTGTCCTCCTGTGGTGGCCGGGACAGACCACAGCCTGGCCCATCCCTCTGGACGCTCTGCTGTGTGTGAGGGGGTCCCAGGGCAGGAGGGGTCTCAGCTCCAGGTCCCCAGCACAGGCTCCGTCCAGCCTCCCTCCTGAGCCCTTTGGCCTCCACCCCATCTGTCCCCACACCCTGCTGCAGCTGGGACCCCTCACCCCAGCCCCTCCTCCACTCCGCCCTGCCTCCAGCACCTCCCTCCACGGCACAGGGGCTTTCTTGTTACTTTTCCCTTAAGGTTTTATCTAAAAAATTTTTTAAATCCATAGAAAACTCCTAAGATTAGTGCCATGAAAATCCATATAGCCTTCAACTGGATTCTCTGGGGTTTTTTTTTTCCATTTGCCTCATTTGCTTTCTCTCTCCAACTCCAGACAGAGCCAGATCTCTTTAGATGGATTTCACAGAAGCCATTGGAAAATAAGTGGCAGATATCTAGACACTCACCCCTCTCAACGCTGTCCTGAGAATGAGGACCTTCCCCAGGTGACCACTGTCCTCTTGTCACACTCAGGAAATTTGACATTGGCAGAAGAAATCCAACGTTTAAATTTCCCCAGCTGTGCCAATAATAGACCTAAATCTTTTTATTTTCCAATCCAGGATGCACTCAACGCTCTTGCGTTGCATGTATTGTCATGTCTTTGAGTCTCCCAAGCAGAACCACCATCCCTCTGCCTCCTCATGTCACCTCATCACCCTCACGCAGATGTGCACACAGCCACCAGCCCTGGAAGTGATGCCCTGTGACACTGCCCACTGGGCCCTGCCTGGCCTGGCTTCACTGGCCCCCCCCCAGCCCTGTGCAACCATGTGGGGCTGGACCCACCCACACCCTGCTCCCCTCCCCTCTGCTCTCTCCCCACCCTCCATCACTGCCTAGAGCTCCTTCCTGAGCCCTGGGAATCCAGCCTGAGGGGCTCCTGGCAGGAAGTCTTCCCTGGCTCCCAGGGGAGAGTGAGTGCCCCTCTCTGGACCCCACAGCCCCGGGATGCCCACCTCCCCCATCCCCACTGCTGGTGTCTGTTTAGGGACCTTTCTGTTCCTGTCCCCTCAGCAGGCAGGGAGCTTCTGAGAGGCAGGTCCTAGCTTGCTTTGTCGCCTGTGTCCTCAGCAATGACACAGGTCTGAGACCCTGGACTCAGGCTGGGGTTGGAGTCAATGGAGGGGTAAGATGAGGCCTGTGAGGGCCAGACCCCCCAGGAGTGGGCAGAGCAGCCACTGGACTCTCTCCTGCCCCAGGACAGCCGCTCACTGTGGGGAGGCCTCAGGCATGGAGGCCCAGAGCCTGCTCAGCACTACGGGATCCGCTTCCACATCCTCGTCACTGGGCAGGTAGGGGCCAGGCCTGGGCAGGTGGGGTGGGCAGGGGTGAGGGGTGGGAGAGGGTGACAGCCACAGGCAGAGAGGCTCAGCCCAGGTCTCTCTCAGGCAGGGAAGTTCGGGCTCATCCCCACAACCCTCACTCTGGGCACTGGAGCGGCTTGGCTGCGTGTGGCGAGTCTGGCCAAGGTGGCTCCCTCTGGCTGCCAGCAAGCACGTGCCCCCTGAGTGCCCCCTGAGCCCCTGTGCTGACACTGAGTCTCAGATGAGGGCTGTGGAGGTGGTGGGATGGCAGTTTGGGGGCCAGGCCATGGATCTGCCCTGCCACTCCCAAATCACCCCCTTCTGTGACCTGCTGCTGTTGTACATGGATGGAGAAGCCCATTTCTACTGGAGGACCAAGCATGAGGAGGGGGCTGCGGGCCTGCCTGACCCTGGGCTACACTTTGGAGTCCCGACCTGCTGTCCTCATCTGCAGACAAAGGCCCCAAAGGGAACTGCCAATCCTGAGCAAACAGGTAGCTTCCCCACCCCCACATCTGGCTGCCCAGGTGTCTTAGAGGGGGCCCAGCACCTGCCCCCACTGCTGCTGCTGGGAGCTGGACGTCGTCACCAGGGTGGGCCTGGCACCCACTCACTGGCCCATTCCTGAGGCCTGTAGCCTTTCTCTGCTGGTTGGGGGTTGAGGGTTGAGGGTTGGGGGCTGGGAAGGGTGGTGGCCCCAAATTTGCTCCTTCATGGCTGAAGCCCCGGCAGGACCAGGGCAGGGGTGGGGGGAGAATTCCACCCTTCAGCTCCCAGACAGACTGTCCCTCCCTGAGCTCCAGCCTCGGCAGGCAGGTGCTGCCTGGGGACCACAGAAGCCAGTTTTGTGTAGAGACTGCAGGGAACATGACGCAGGGCGCTGGTCCAGTGGGGCTCCGGCTGGGGCTGGGGCTGCAGACGCTCTCCCAGGCTCCGTCTCCAGTGTTCCCAGCAGCTCCCCGCTCACCAGCTGTCCACCACACTGGCTGTGGTCACCTCCGGCCCTGCCTGGCTCCCAGCCCTCCTCCGCCTGCTGGCACCCCCTCACAGGGAGAGCCCCTGCCCTCTCAGCTGCCCCACACTGGGGTCTGTGCAGCCAGAGTCCAAGGCCAGGGAGAAGGCAGCCTGACAGGAGGAGTGTGGCAGCTGCTCTGTGCTGGGTTCCCAGGGCAGAACCCCTCCCAGCTCTGGGCCTCATCCATGGAGTGAGGAGTGTGGTGGGCAGATGCTCCGAGCCCCTAGGGCCCCAGACAAGGCACAGGCACCTCTGCTCAGCTGATGAGCACCAGCCACTTCCTGGTGGCAGCCCTCTGGCTGTGGAGGGCTGGGATGGGGGGGAGCGGCTGAGTTGGTGGGCATGGGGTCCTTTGGGACCTTCTATATGTCTCCTTGGTAACCCCCAGCCCAACACCCCAGAACCTGCTCACTGGGCTTCTGGGAGCCAT
This sequence comes from Equus quagga, assembly GCF_021613505.1. Lineage (NCBI taxonomy): Eukaryota > Metazoa > Chordata > Mammalia > Perissodactyla > Equidae > Equus > Equus quagga. The sequence continues at coordinate 6,582 of NW_025795632.1, forward strand.
GGGGTGGGGAGGCTGTATCTCTGGACACATGTGTCACTGCTGCCCAAGGTCACACTGAGAATGTGTCTGGGCAGCTGCCCACCCAGCCTGAGGCAACTGCATGAGGACCACACTCTGACCAAGACCCCACGTAGAGCCCAGGGGCTGGAGAGAATGTCCCTAACAGAGGACACAGAGGCCCCAGCAGGCTGGCCTGTTCAGGTTCTGGAATTCCCCTGGGGGCCTGAGTCCTGCCTGCTGGAGAATTTCCCCGTGTCCTGCACCCACAGTCAGGAGGGGAAGGACGAGGCTGCAGGAGCCAAGCCCTCTCTGGGTCCCAGGGAGGGGCAGGGTTCAGGGTACCCACCCCAGGGAGACAAGGGGCTGCCTCCTCTTTGGTCCCTGGTGAGCAGGGCCATGCTGGCAGCTTGCTCGTGGAGTGCCATGGGCCAGGCTGGGGAGGGGAGGCCTGGGGCTCAGGCTGGGCAGGATCTGGAATCATCTGGTACCTGGAGCCTCAGCAAAGCCTTGGGGTCCCTGCTGCCTCTCACCCCCAGGGCAGTGTCCATGGGAGGCAGGGTCAGAAGGGCCGGGGAGAGAGATCACGGCCCTGAGGCCTGGTTATTGGAGTGGGGTCATGTGTCCTTGCTTGTCCTTGGGGCCCAGAGAAAGTGATGTTAAGGCTGCAGAGAGTTGAGGAATAAAGATGCCAAAGCCAGTGGCTTCCTGTGTGGTCCTCACAGGCAGGAACGGGGATGGGGAGGCGTCTATGGTAGATGGAGCGTGGCCTTGGGGAGGCCACAGGGGGTGCAGCGTGGGCCTGGAGATCCCCAAGCATGAGGCCCCAACACCACAGGTGGGCTGAAGTTACCTGGAGCAGGCCCAGGTGCTTGTGCACCCAACTGCCCACGTGTGTCCCATCCCGAGCCTTTGTCACAAAGCCCTGAGGGGGCGGCAGGGAGAGAGGCAGCTGGAAGCTGCAGGCAGCCCTGGGCTGGGAAACAGCTGCTGCCTCAGTCTGCACGTGGGTGCACGCCCAGAGGACCGTGTGGGCTGTGTGTGCCTGTGCGTGTGCCCAGGCAGGGGGCCTCTCCATCCAGGGCAGGCCTCAGGATTGCCCTGCTCTCTGGGAGCCCTGAGAAACCGAGGGGACCCTGGAACTGCACTACCCTTTCTAGGTGACCACCTTGGGATCCAGGCTCTGCTCTCAGCATCCATCTCCAAGAGGACATGTGGGGAACCTGGAAGGGAGCTTAGCCCTGTCCTGTCATGGACCTCTCTCTCTGTCTGGTGTGTGTAGCACCCCTCTGAGCTTGGCAGAGGGGACTGGCCTGAGGGCAGGACACAGGGACCAAGGCCTGGCTGTGTCCCTGACTCAAGACTGTCCCAGGGCTGGCACCTCCCCCTTACAGAACCTCTGCACCTTTGCTGTGGATTGGGGACAACTGTCTCTTTCCCTGGGGCAGGTGAGGAGTCAGTGCCACAAAGAACTCCACAGTAGACATGGAGATGGGCCACATGGCTGAGCAGTTATTATTGTGGATCCTTGGGGTTCGGGCCTCTTCCCTGCCCGCCCTACTCCACCTGCCCAGGTAGCTGGACTTGGTCATAAACTGGAGGATGCTGGGCAGAGTTCACCACAGCAGTGCTGGCCATAGCCCACTCCCAAAGACTCGAAGCTCAGCACCTGGGCTGAGGTCCTAAGGTCCTGAGGATGCCCTAGCATGGGCAGGTCTGCAAACCCAAGCTGCCCTGGATAGAGGGGCTGGCAGCTCCTTTGGCCTCTGAGGAGGTGGGGGACAGCAGGCAGGCCCCAGTGGTCCTCATGGACTAGAGGGCTGCTCTGTGTGGCTGGGCTCCTGCGCTGGCGTCTGGCTAGGGGGCTGCAGGGCTGGCACCATCTCCTCCAGGCTGCCGAGTGGGACAGCCAACCCTGGCCGTTTCCGCTGGTTCTCCTTGCTGTGCCAGATGCCGTAGCCAAAATACACTGCGAGTCCTGAAAGGGTGGCATAAGCCTGAAGAGTAGGTCCCAGCCCTGCTTCCCTGCTTGCCCTCCTCCTGCAGCCCCCTGGGGTCCCAGCCTGGCCCCCACTCACCGAGAAGCAGACAGATGGACAAGCCCAGCCAGGTCAGGTAGCTCAGGTGCAGCATGAGGAAGACGTTGAGGAGGATGCTCACGGCGGGAATCAGGGGCACCATGGGAACCTGAGGGGACAAGGGCAGGGCTGGGCTGAGCTGCAGGGAAGGGCTGCTGGCCCAGGGCCTGATTTCTCGGGAGTCCACAGAGCCTTTCTCTGCCTCTGGAGATTCCAGAGACAAGGGCCCACCCGCCATGCAGAGAGAGGGGTGTGGGGCACTGGCCTCCCCCACCCTGCGGCCCTGGTGCATCCTGCCACGGCAGAGGAGGAAGGGGCGAAGGGAGCTGGCTGGGCTGAGCGCGGTGGGCGCTGGCTGGAGGAAGTACCTGAAAGGTGTCCTGCCGGCGCTGCTGCTGGTGGGCCCCCAGGACGAGGAGACTGAGCAGAAACGTGGCGGAGCTGAGCAGGAGCAGCAGGGTGTAGCCCCAGGGCGGGAGGTTCAGGGCCGAGTCCCCAAAGACCAGCACACAGTCCAGGGTGATGGCCGAGCCCACCAGGACACCGAGGGCCCAAGCCACAGCGGCTCCGGGTCTGCACCCACCCAGGAAGCGGAGGTAGGGCCTCAGGGCTGATCGCAGCTGCCCGGGCTCAGGTGAAGCCTGCTCTGTGCCCTCAGGGCTGTCTGGGTCCTGAGAACCGGATGGGGCCTTTCGGAAGCGTATAATGATAATGCTGGTGGGCAAAACAGTACATTCCAGCAGCGTCCCAATGGAGAGGAAGTGTACCAGTGCCTTGAAGTCCAGCAGCAGTGCCAGGAAAGCCATGAGGACCCCAAGCACCATGATGCCCACCACAGGCACCTGGGTCCGGGGGTGCACGTGGGCAAACACCTGGAATAAGAGCCCGTCGGCAGCCATGGCACAGACCATGCGTTGCAAGAACAAGAAGATGTTGAGCAGGACAGTGTTGATGGCTGCGGCAGAGGTTGGAGAGACATCAGCATGGTGGACAGGCCCACCTGGGGCTACAGCTGAGGCCAGGGCATGGGTAGCCCCTTGGGATCATGGGCATGAGTTTGCCTGGGCTCTCAGAGTGAGGCCGAGTGTATGTGGGTGCTGGATTGTTCCCCCTCACCACCCAGGAAGGGGACAGCCCAGTTTCAGTAACAGGCTCACTGGAGAATCTGAGGGCTAAATCCCTCTGCCTGGAAGGATCTGGAAGCACATGCCCAGAACTGACATT
>NW_025795633.1:0-1633 GCF_021613505.1 Equus quagga
CAGGAAGGGGAGGGGAGGACTGGGCAGAGGGCAGTGGGGGTGGCAGCAGTCAGGATCTGCAGGGACCTGGTGGCCACCATCACGGAAAGGGAGCCTCCAAGGTGGCAAGCAAGGGCTGGCAGGCTCTGATGGAGTCACCTCTGAAAGCTCAGGCTGGCTGCTGTGTGGAGCGCACCTGGGGGCCACAGGAAGACCACAGGGACAGCGGGGGCAGCAGGGAAACCATCACAGATGGAATGGACAGGAGGGAGGGGCAGGGAGGTGTCAAGCTGGGTCCAGCATTGGCACTGGGGACGTCATGGCGTCATTGGATGAAAAGAGGCCCCCCTGGGAGAGGGAGAGGGTTCCCTTGGATGAGGTGGGTGTGCACCAGGAGGCGGCTATACTGGGGCAGGTGTCCCCGGGGTACAGTGTGGGCATCAGCAGAACAGAGAAAACTGGGGCTGTGGAGGATCTGGGTGGAGGGAGGAGGAGATGGAAGGCAGCATGGGGCAGCAGAGGAGGCACCAGCCCACAGGGCCCAGGGCAGGGAGGGAGCATTCAGGAGCTCCAGGCCCTGTCCCCCTGCCCCCACCCCTCCCTCAAGCTCAAGCCTTGAGCCCCCAGACCCTCCACTCTTCTGGATGCCCCTTTGTAAATGCAGTCCCTCTGGCCCGGCTTCCTGGCCGTCCCCTTGTCCACCTGGAAACCTTTTACACATCCCTGAGAGCCTGTCCAGGGCCACTCCTCTGTCAGGCCAATCCTGAGCCTGGCCCTGTGACAGCGCCAGCACCCCCTCTGGCATCACATCCCCTCTTGCACACACTCGCTGCAGGGGTGGGGTCACAACTGTCAGCGCCTGGCAGCAGCACCCAGACACCCACCTGTGGTGGCTTCACGAAGTCACCATGTCCCACCTCTGGGTCCCCAGTTCCACGATCTGTGTCATAGAAACTCCCTTGAGTTTGGTGACGATGGAAATCTGAGGGTCCAGGTCCTGCTCCTGGTAGCCTTTTTTGGCCAGGAGGGCCCACCTGGGAGGGAGGCGATGGGCAGTGTGGCGTGTCCCCCACACATGGTGAGCAGCCATAGAGCTGGCCCCGCCCACTCAGCCCGTACACACCCTATAGGCTCCCAGCACAGCGTTCAGGCCCCGCCTCTTCTCCAGCCTCATTTCCACACAAACACTCCACACAGGCCAGACATCGTGGCCACCCATCAGAGAGCCATGTGCTCACACTGAGCTGCCCACCTCCTCCTTCACCAGCCCTCACCCTCCCCTGCCCCGGCCACACCCAGCTCCTCCTCAAAGGCTCCCCTGACCCAGCACAGCTGGTGGCCTTTCTCAGGAGCATCAGGGCTGCAGCTCTCACAGGGGTCAGGGACTACCTCCTGCCCTCGCGGGGCCTCCTGGGCAGGGCGAGACCATCCTGCTCTGTGCCCAGAGCCCAGCACGGGACTGGGGACAAGGCCCAGGAAAGGAGGCAGGTGGGCACACAGGAGGACACAAGCACATGGCTCGCTCTTGTCCCTGCTGTCCTCTAGACAGATAGAGATCCTTCCTTCTGCCCCTCCCCTGTTCCAACATGCCCCCTCCACCACTGCCAGCCCAGCCCCTGGAGAGTCAGACCCCCAACCCTCAGCCCAGCAGGAC
>NW_025795634.1:0-1633 GCF_021613505.1 Equus quagga
GTCCTGCTGGGCTGAGGGTTGGGGGTCTGACTCTCCAGGGGCTGGGCTGGCAGTGGTGGAGGGGGCATGTTGGAACAGGGGAGGGGCAGAAGGAAGGATCTCTATCTGTCTAGAGGACAGCAGGGACAAGAGCGAGCCATGTGCTTGTGTCCTCCTGTGTGCCCACCTGCCTCCTTTCCTGGGCCTTGTCCCCAGTCCCGTGCTGGGCTCTGGGCACAGAGCAGGATGGTCTCGCCCTGCCCAGGAGGCCCCGCGAGGGCAGGAGGTAGTCCCTGACCCCTGTGAGAGCTGCAGCCCTGATGCTCCTGAGAAAGGCCACCAGCTGTGCTGGGTCAGGGGAGCCTTTGAGGAGGAGCTGGGTGTGGCCGGGGCAGGGGAGGGTGAGGGCTGGTGAAGGAGGAGGTGGGCAGCTCAGTGTGAGCACATGGCTCTCTGATGGGTGGCCACGATGTCTGGCCTGTGTGGAGTGTTTGTGTGGAAATGAGGCTGGAGAAGAGGCGGGGCCTGAACGCTGTGCTGGGAGCCTATAGGGTGTGTACGGGCTGAGTGGGCGGGGCCAGCTCTATGGCTGCTCACCATGTGTGGGGGACACGCCACACTGCCCATCGCCTCCCTCCCAGGTGGGCCCTCCTGGCCAAAAAAGGCTACCAGGAGCAGGACCTGGACCCTCAGATTTCCATCGTCACCAAACTCAAGGGAGTTTCTATGACACAGATCGTGGAACTGGGGACCCAGAGGTGGGACATGGTGACTTCGTGAAGCCACCACAGGTGGGTGTCTGGGTGCTGCTGCCAGGCGCTGACAGTTGTGACCCCACCCCTGCAGCGAGTGTGTGCAAGAGGGGATGTGATGCCAGAGGGGGTGCTGGCGCTGTCACAGGGCCAGGCTCAGGATTGGCCTGACAGAGGAGTGGCCCTGGACAGGCTCTCAGGGATGTGTAAAAGGTTTCCAGGTGGACAAGGGGACGGCCAGGAAGCCGGGCCAGAGGGACTGCATTTACAAAGGGGCATCCAGAAGAGTGGAGGGTCTGGGGGCTCAAGGCTTGAGCTTGAGGGAGGGGTGGGGGCAGGGGGACAGGGCCTGGAGCTCCTGAATGCTCCCTCCCTGCCCTGGGCCCTGTGGGCTGGTGCCTCCTCTGCTGCCCCATGCTGCCTTCCATCTCCTCCTCCCTCCACCCAGATCCTCCACAGCCCCAGTTTTCTCTGTTCTGCTGATGCCCACACTGTACCCCGGGGACACCTGCCCCAGTATAGCCGCCTCCTGGTGCACACCCACCTCATCCAAGGGAACCCTCTCCCTCTCCCAGGGGGGCCTCTTTTCATCCAATGACGCCATGACGTCCCCAGTGCCAATGCTGGACCCAGCTTGACACCTCCCTGCCCCTCCCTCCTGTCCATTCCATCTGTGATGGTTTCCCTGCTGCCCCCGCTGTCCCTGTGGTCTTCCTGTGGCCCCCAGGTGCGCTCCACACAGCAGCCAGCCTGAGCTTTCAGAGGTGACTCCATCAGAGCCTGCCAGCCCTTGCTTGCCACCTTGGAGGCTCCCTTTCCGTGATGGTGGCCACCAGGTCCCTGCAGATCCTGACTGCTGCCACCCCCACTGCCCTCTGCCCAGTCCTCCCCTCCCCTTCCTG
>NW_025795635.1:0-6311 GCF_021613505.1 Equus quagga
ATGTGCTTCCAGATCCTTCCAGGCAGAGGGACTCAGCCCTCATCAGATTCTCCAGTGGGTCTGTCACCTAAACTGGGGTATCTCATTCCTGGGTGGTGAGGGGTAACAATCCAGCACCCACATACACTCAGTCTCACTCTGAGAGCCCAGAAAAACTCATGCCCATCTTCCCAAGGGGCCACCCATGCCCTGGGTCCCAGCAGTGGCCCCTGGTGGGCCTGTCCACCATGGCTCCCATCCTCTTCCACAGCCATGACCACTCTCCTGTTCAACATCCTCTGGTTCGTGCCACGCATGGTCTGTGACATGGCCACCGATGGGCTCTTCTTCCAGGTGTTTGCCCACGTGCACCCCCGCATGCAGGTGCCCGTGGTGGGCCTCCTGGTGTTCAGGGTCCTTATGGCTTTCCTGGCACTGCTTCTAGACCTAGAAGTACTGGTCCAGTTCCTGTCCATCGACGCGCTGATGGACTATAGCTTCGTGGCCACCAGCATGATCATGCTACGCTTTTGAAAGGCCTCTCCATACTGTTCACAGTGCCCAGGCAGCCCTGTGGACACACAGCAGGCCTCAGCCTCTGAGCCCGGGCAGCTGCGACCAGCCCTGAGGCCCTACCTCGGCTTCCTGGGTGGGTGCAGACCCGGAGCCGCCGTGGCTTGGGCATTCGGTGTTCTGGTGGCCTCGGCCATCACCCTGGACTGCATGCTGGTCTTCGGGCACTCGGCCCTGCACCTCCCGCCCTGGGGCTACACCCTGCTGCTCCTGCTCAGCTCCGCCACGTTTCTGCTCAGTCTCCTCATCCTGGGGGCCCACCAGCAACAGCGCCGGCAGGACACCTTTCAGGTACTTCCTCCAGCCAGCACCCACCGTGCTCAGCCCAGCCAGCTCCCTTCGCCCCTTCCTCCTCTGCCGTGGCAGGATGCACCAGGGCCGCAGAGCGGGGGAGGCTAGTGCCCCACACCCCTCTCTCTGCATGGCGGGTGGGCCCTTGTCTCCGGAATCTCCAGAGGCAGCGAAAGGCTCTGTGGAGTCCCGAGAAATCAGGCCCTGGGCCAGCAGCCCTTCCCTGCAGCTCAGCCCAGCCCTGCCCTTGTCCCCTCAGGTTCCCATGGTGCCCCTGACTCCTGCCCTGAGCATCCTCCTCAACATCTTCCTCATGCTGCACCTGAGCTACCTGGCCTGGATGCGCTTGTCCATCGGGCTGCTGATCGGTGAGTGGGGGCCAGGCTCAGACCCAGGGGGCTGCAGGAGGAGGGCAAGCAGGGAAGCAGGGCTGGGACCTGCCCCTCAGGCTTGTGCCACCCTTGCAGGACTCGTGGTGTATTTTGGCTACGGCATCTGGCACAGCAAGGAGAACCAGCGGGAGCGGCCGGGGTTGACTGCCACACAAGGCAGCCTGGAGGAGATGGTGTGGGCTGTGCCGTCCCCCAGCCAGGCACCAGCCCAGGAGCCCAGCAACATGGAGCATCCTGCCAACGAATGAGGACCACTGGGGGCCTGCAAGGAAGGGTGGAGGGGCTGGCAGAGCCTCTATCCAGAACAGCTCAGATTTGCAGGCCTGCCTATGCCAAAGGGTCCTCAGGACCTCAGGACCTCAGCCCAGGTGCCGAGCTTCGAGTCTTTGGGAGTGGGCTGTGGCCAGCGCTGGTGTGGTGGACTTTGCCCAGCGTCTTCCAGCTTATGACCAAGTCCAGCCACCTGGGCAGGTGGAGTAGGGTGGGCAGGCAAGAGCCTCGAGTCCCAGGGACCCACAGTAATAACAGCTCGACCAGCCATGTGGCCTGCTGCCGTGTCCACTGTGGTGTTCTTTGTGGCACTGAGTCCTCACCTCTCCCCTGGGATCAGATGATTGTCCCCAATCCACAGCAAAGGAGCAAAGGTTCTATAACAGGAAAGACGCCAGACTGGAGTCAGGGACATGGCCAGGCCTGTGTTCCTGTGTCCTGCCCTCAAGCCAGTGCCCTCTGCCCAGCTACACACACCAGGCACAGAGGGGTCCCTGACAGGGCGGGGCCAGGCTCCCTCCAGGCTCCCCACATGTCCGCTCAGGGGCACATCCAGAGAGCACAGGCTGGACCCCAGGAGGCTGCCTAGAAAGGGCAGTGCAGTTCCGGGTTTCCCTCGGTTTCCCAGGGCCCCCAGAGAGCAGGGCAATCCTGAGGCCTGCCCCAGATGGAGAGGCCCCCTGCCCGGGCACACGCATCTCTAAGGCACAGGACCATATGGCGCACAGGGTCCCCTGGGCGTGCACCCACGTGCAGACTGAGGCAGCAGCTGTTTCCCAGCCCAGGGCTGCCTGAAGCTTCCAGCAGCCTCTCTCCCTACCGCCCCCTCAGGGCTTTGTGACAAAGGATTGGGATGGGACACACGGGGCCAGGTGGATGCACAAGCACCTGGACCTGCTCCAGGTAACTTCAGCCCACCTGGTGGTGGCGAGGCCACATGCTTGGGGACCCCAGGCCCACGCTGTACCCCCCCATGGTCTCCCCAAGGCCATACTCCATCTACCATAGACACCTCCCCCTCCCTGTTCCTGCCTGTGAGGACCACACAGGAAGCCACTGGCTTTGGCAGCTTTACTCCTCCACTCTCTGCAGCCTCAACATCACTTTCTCTGGGCCCCAAGGACAAGCAAGGACACACGACCCCACTCCAATAACCAGGCCTCAGGGCCATGATCTCTCTCCCCGGACCCTCTCCCCGAGCCCTCCCAGAACCCTGGCCCCAACAGACCCACTGCAATGCCAGGTCCTCAAAGACCCCTCCAGCCATGGCCACGAGGTCGCCGATGCAGAACACAGGGCAGCAGGGGCTGAAGCGTGGGTCGTAGCGGCATCGCTTGAAATAGGTGATGTCTCAGGTCTCCAAGGCAGTGAACCTAAGAGTGTGTGGGTCTGGGGTTCAGACCAGGAGGGGACAAGGAGGATCAGGGCCAGCCAGGACCCACTGTGCTCACTTGGAGAAGTTGAACTTGCTGAAGGTGACAGTGATTTTGATGAACAGGGTGAAGTTCTCAGCTTCAGGAGGAAGTTCAGCAGGAAGGGCTTCCTGCAGGTGGGGGAGGTAAGGAGCAGAGTCTGCTGGTCCTAGGACCCTGCCCTGGGTGTCGGGGACACTTGCACAGGCACAGTGTCATTCTCCACGGGGCACCAGCCCCACATCTCACAGGTCCCATTGAAGATCACACACTGGCACATTTTGATGCCTTGAAAACACAAGACAAACTCCAGGCCTCCAGTCTCCACAGGGCCTGGGAAGGGAGTGGGCAGGGGCCTGCTGGCAGAAAGAAGAGACGCAGAGCCACCACCGGGCCTGCATGTGGGAGCCACCCAGGTCCCAGCCCGGCCCCCTGAACCTCCATCGCAGTGGAGGCGCTGGAAGACAGGGCCCACAGTGACCGTGGCTGTGTGTCCCCATCTCCACTTCAGGACAGACCAGCAGGTCCCTAATGGGATGGAAGGGGCTGAGGTGGTGAGAGACCAGAGCTGTCCAGGCCCAGGAGGTGTCTCCCCTGTGTGACCCAGCCCTGCAGTCCCCAAGGACACTCCCCTGCTTAGCCCCCAGGTTCCCTGAGTTTGGGCACACGGGAAAGCTGGAGGGTGCAGATAAAAGGAGGTGCTCAGAGGGGGAGGGCGAGCAGCCCCACAGCCAGATAGGGGTGCAGCACTGTCTCCCAAGGGAGAGCGAGACTCCTTCCCTCCCGACAGTTCTGTCCCCGGTAGAGGAGAGGCAGAAGTGACTCCTCCAGGCCCAGCTCCTCTGGTCCAATTCAGACAACAGAATAGGAAAGGTGGGGGGACTCTGGGAGGGTGAGCTCATGACAGGGTGGAGGTGCTGGTTGTGGCACACAAAGGGCGGGACCCTCCTCAGAGGAGCCCCTAGGGAAGTGGGACCTCACACACTGGCCAAGGGACCACAGGCCAGTCCCTTCCTGGCTTGTTCTGCTGTAAACAGGGACATCAGTGCCTGCACAGGGTCACAGAGTTCTGGGCATCAGCCAGGAGGGGGCGGGGCTGAGCTCTCTGGGAGTCCCAGACCCCAGAGAGGAAGTGCCCTCAAGCGTCGGGCACTGGCACAGACATGGCTCTGCCAGGCGGAGGGTGGACGCCTCTGTCCAGGGCCCGTGGCTCAGGGGCAGCAGGAGGAATGCAGCACCAGGGTGGCAGGAAGGGCTGGGGACTCGGAGAAGCCAAAGGAGATGGTGGGACTTTGTGGGGGTGGGGCTGTGAGAAGTGGCATGGGACAGAGTGGGGCCACCTGCTCTGCCTCGCTGTCCCTACCTATGTCCTGATTCTGCCCCTCCTCTCCACCCGGGCTGGGCCACCATCTCCTCTGACCAGACCCCATGGTGACCAGCACGGGCCCCACCTCTGCCCCCATCCACCTCCCTCCAGTAGCCCACGTGGTCCATCCCAATGCACAGATGGTCGTGCCCCTCCCCTGAGCCTGTCTGTGGCTCTGCTGCTGCTGGATCCACTTCAGCTCCTGAGAGGGGCTCACAGGCCCTGTGACCCAGGGCGACCCCGTTCCTGGCCCAGTCCACATCTAACGACAACCCTACTCAGTGCAGAGAGCCCTGGAGGGGCTCACACAGCTCGGGGTCTTTGTCGACACAACCCCCTCTGCCTGGACATCCTCAAGATCCCCCTCTATCCTCACACCCTGCAGGAACCCTTCCCGAGGCCCTGGGTTGGCTGACGTGCCTCCCTGGGTCTCCCAGCTGCAGCTTCTGCCCCCATCGCAGGACGGCCGCCTTGCCTGCGCTGTCTGTGCAGGAGCTCTGTGAGGTGGGGACAGTGGAGTTTCACAAGCCTCGTCTGGGGCAGGCTCGGCAGGTACTTGCTGGAGGCTGTGACACTAGAAGGACACAGTGTATGTGCTGGGAGGGACCAGACGACGAGGACCCCTGAAAGGAGCTGGCGGGAACTCTGCTATCTCAGGAAGCTGGCTTGTCAGATCTGGTGGATCACCCAGCCCCGGCAGTTTCGAGGGAAGGGCCAGAAGCCCGGACAGGGGCAAAGAGGATCACACGGATTCCAGAAAACACACAACCGTGGCCCCAGCACAATTTCAGGACAGTCTACAAACCGAACATTAACTAGACATTTCTGAGCATTTGGAAAGGGAAGGACATCGTATGTGTTTCCGAACGTCAGCACATCCTCTGTGCCCATGCCTCACCTCTTTGTGGACAGACCAACCAGGGACATGTGGCACCCCAGCCACTGTGGTGGGACCAATGACCAGGACTCAGGGGACAGAGGCCACACAGTTACCCTCCAGCCCAGCAAGTGATTCAGTGTTGGACTCAACTAAAGAAAGATGTCACCGTGGAGGCAGGCTTCCAGGGCTGTGTCCTGGGTCCCAACTGTTCACACAAAATCCACACAGGGAACCTCAAGGAGACAACAGTGGAAGGATCTGGAAGCAGACTGCTCAGGGGTGCAGAGTCCCATCACCCACAGGCTGGAGGCCTTGGGTCAGTGACTCAGGCTGGCTGAGCCTCAGTCTTCTCCTCTTCAATGGGGCCTGCAGTAATTCCTGCCAGGCAGGGTGTTCGTGAGATGAAATGAAATGATTCAGGAAAGGTCTCAGCTCAGAGCCTGGGCTACAGCAGCACATGCTGAGCCTCAGGTACCTGGGAAGGAGAAGGGGGGACACGGCTGTGACCCAGGGCTGATGGAGGAACCAGGGACGTGCTGGGAGGCTCCCAGGCAGCCTGACCTCTGGGCATCAGCCCTGAACTCTTTCTGGTGTCACAAGGAAATTGGTCACCAAGAAGAGCACGTTCTCTCCCTGGAGGGCAGGGTCAGGGTTGGCCCTGCTTGGCTCCTCAATGGGAGAGGCCAGAGGCTGGCAGCTAAATTGGGAGGGAACGGGTCCCATTGAGTCATCAATCCTGTGACCCAGGAAAACACCTCCAGTGAGGGAAGTCGAGGCAGAGATGAGAGCCTGGCTGGGTTTCTAGCCATTTCTGAAATGCTGCCTGCCTCTTTGAGGCAAGTATTTTTCTCATGTTCAATCTCATTTGCTCAACCAGAATTTTCCATGAGCCTCCTGCTTCTAGGCACTGAGGATCCAGAGCTAAATGGGGCCGGGTGCCTGCCCAGGCTAGTGGGGAGGTGGACCCCTCATTGCACGCATGGCGGAGGGCCGGGGGAGCAGGTGGTGAGCTCTGCCCGGGAAAAGGCAGGGGCTGTGCGGAAGGGTGGCTGGCACCGTGTACTGCCCATGACAGCTCTGCATGTGTGGGGGACGCACACTCAGGAAGGGGAGGGGAGGACTGGGCAGAGGGCAGTGGGGGTGGCAGC
>NW_025795636.1:0-6311 GCF_021613505.1 Equus quagga
GCTGCCACCCCCACTGCCCTCTGCCCAGTCCTCCCCTCCCCTTCCTGAGTGTGCGTCCCCCACACATGCAGAGCTGTCATGGGCAGTACACGGTGCCAGCCACCCTTCCGCACAGCCCCTGCCTTTTCCCGGGCAGAGCTCACCACCTGCTCCCCCGGCCCTCCGCCATGCGTGCAATGAGGGGTCCACCTCCCCACTAGCCTGGGCAGGCACCCGGCCCCATTTAGCTCTGGATCCTCAGTGCCTAGAAGCAGGAGGCTCATGGAAAATTCTGGTTGAGCAAATGAGATTGAACATGAGAAAAATACTTGCCTCAAAGAGGCAGGCAGCATTTCAGAAATGGCTAGAAACCCAGCCAGGCTCTCATCTCTGCCTCGACTTCCCTCACTGGAGGTGTTTTCCTGGGTCACAGGATTGATGACTCAATGGGACCCGTTCCCTCCCAATTTAGCTGCCAGCCTCTGGCCTCTCCCATTGAGGAGCCAAGCAGGGCCAACCCTGACCCTGCCCTCCAGGGAGAGAACGTGCTCTTCTTGGTGACCAATTTCCTTGTGACACCAGAAAGAGTTCAGGGCTGATGCCCAGAGGTCAGGCTGCCTGGGAGCCTCCCAGCACGTCCCTGGTTCCTCCATCAGCCCTGGGTCACAGCCGTGTCCCCCCTTCTCCTTCCCAGGTACCTGAGGCTCAGCATGTGCTGCTGTAGCCCAGGCTCTGAGCTGAGACCTTTCCTGAATCATTTCATTTCATCTCACGAACACCCTGCCTGGCAGGAATTACTGCAGGCCCCATTGAAGAGGAGAAGACTGAGGCTCAGCCAGCCTGAGTCACTGACCCAAGGCCTCCAGCCTGTGGGTGATGGGACTCTGCACCCCTGAGCAGTCTGCTTCCAGATCCTTCCACTGTTGTCTCCTTGAGGTTCCCTGTGTGGATTTTGTGTGAACAGTTGGGACCCAGGACACAGCCCTGGAAGCCTGCCTCCACGGTGACATCTTTCTTTAGTTGAGTCCAACACTGAATCACTTGCTGGGCTGGAGGGTAACTGTGTGGCCTCTGTCCCCTGAGTCCTGGTCATTGGTCCCACCACAGTGGCTGGGGTGCCACATGTCCCTGGTTGGTCTGTCCACAAAGAGGTGAGGCATGGGCACAGAGGATGTGCTGACGTTCGGAAACACATACGATGTCCTTCCCTTTCCAAATGCTCAGAAATGTCTAGTTAATGTTCGGTTTGTAGACTGTCCTGAAATTGTGCTGGGGCCACGGTTGTGTGTTTTCTGGAATCCGTGTGATCCTCTTTGCCCCTGTCCGGGCTTCTGGCCCTTCCCTCGAAACTGCCGGGGCTGGGTGATCCACCAGATCTGACAAGCCAGCTTCCTGAGATAGCAGAGTTCCCGCCAGCTCCTTTCAGGGGTCCTCGTCGTCTGGTCCCTCCCAGCACATACACTGTGTCCTTCTAGTGTCACAGCCTCCAGCAAGTACCTGCCGAGCCTGCCCCAGACGAGGCTTGTGAAACTCCACTGTCCCCACCTCACAGAGCTCCTGCACAGACAGCGCAGGCAAGGCGGCCGTCCTGCGATGGGGGCAGAAGCTGCAGCTGGGAGACCCAGGGAGGCACGTCAGCCAACCCAGGGCCTCGGGAAGGGTTCCTGCAGGGTGTGAGGATAGAGGGGGATCTTGAGGATGTCCAGGCAGAGGGGGTTGTGTCGACAAAGACCCCGAGCTGTGTGAGCCCCTCCAGGGCTCTCTGCACTGAGTAGGGTTGTCGTTAGATGTGGACTGGGCCAGGAACGGGGTCGCCCTGGGTCACAGGGCCTGTGAGCCCCTCTCAGGAGCTGAAGTGGATCCAGCAGCAGCAGAGCCACAGACAGGCTCAGGGGAGGGGCACGACCATCTGTGCATTGGGATGGACCACGTGGGCTACTGGAGGGAGGTGGATGGGGGCAGAGGTGGGGCCCGTGCTGGTCACCATGGGGTCTGGTCAGAGGAGATGGTGGCCCAGCCCGGGTGGAGAGGAGGGGCAGAATCAGGACATAGGTAGGGACAGCGAGGCAGAGCAGGTGGCCCCACTCTGTCCCATGCCACTTCTCACAGCCCCACCCCCACAAAGTCCCACCATCTCCTTTGGCTTCTCCGAGTCCCCAGCCCTTCCTGCCACCCTGGTGCTGCATTCCTCCTGCTGCCCCTGAGCCACGGGCCCTGGACAGAGGCGTCCACCCTCCGCCTGGCAGAGCCATGTCTGTGCCAGTGCCCGACGCTTGAGGGCACTTCCTCTCTGGGGTCTGGGACTCCCAGAGAGCTCAGCCCCGCCCCCTCCTGGCTGATGCCCAGAACTCTGTGACCCTGTGCAGGCACTGATGTCCCTGTTTACAGCAGAACAAGCCAGGAAGGGACTGGCCTGTGGTCCCTTGGCCAGTGTGTGAGGTCCCACTTCCCTAGGGGCTCCTCTGAGGAGGGTCCCGCCCTTTGTGTGCCACAACCAGCACCTCCACCCTGTCATGAGCTCACCCTCCCAGAGTCCCCCCACCTTTCCTATTCTGTTGTCTGAATTGGACCAGAGGAGCTGGGCCTGGAGGAGTCACTTCTGCCTCTCCTCTACCGGGGACAGAACTGTCGGGAGGGAAGGAGTCTCGCTCTCCCTTGGGAGACAGTGCTGCACCCCTATCTGGCTGTGGGGCTGCTCGCCCTCCCCCTCTGAGCACCTCCTTTTATCTGCACCCTCCAGCTTTCCCGTGTGCCCAAACTCAGGGAACCTGGGGGCTAAGCAGGGGAGTGTCCTTGGGGACTGCAGGGCTGGGTCACACAGGGGAGACACCTCCTGGGCCTGGACAGCTCTGGTCTCTCACCACCTCAGCCCCTTCCATCCCATTAGGGACCTGCTGGTCTGTCCTGAAGTGGAGATGGGGACACACAGCCACGGTCACTGTGGGCCCTGTCTTCCAGCGCCTCCACTGCGATGGAGGTTCAGGGGGCCGGGCTGGGACCTGGGTGGCTCCCACATGCAGGCCCGGTGGTGGCTCTGCGTCTCTTCTTTCTGCCAGCAGGCCCCTGCCCACTCCCTTCCCAGGCCCTGTGGAGACTGGAGGCCTGGAGTTTGTCTTGTGTTTTCAAGGCATCAAAATGTGCCAGTGTGTGATCTTCAATGGGACCTGTGAGATGTGGGGCTGGTGCCCCGTGGAGAATGACACTGTGCCTGTGCAAGTGTCCCCGACACCCAGGGCAGGGTCCTAGGACCAGCAGACTCTGCTCCTTACCTCCCCCACCTGCAGGAAGCCCTTCCTGCTGAACTTCCTCCTGAAGCTGAGAACTTCACCCTGTTCATCAAAATCACTGTCACCTTCAGCAAGTTCAACTTCTCCAAGTGAGCACAGTGGGTCCTGGCTGGCCCTGATCCTCCTTGTCCCCTCCTGGTCTGAACCCCAGACCCACACACTCTTAGGTTCACTGCCTTGGAGACCTGAGACATCACCTATTTCAAGCGATGCCGCTACGACCCACGCTTCAGCCCCTGCTGCCCTGTGTTCTGCATCGGCGACCTCGTGGCCATGGCTGGAGGGGTCTTTGAGGACCTGGCATTGCAGTGGGTCTGTTGGGGCCAGGGTTCTGGGAGGGCTCGGGGAGAGGGTCCGGGGAGAGAGATCATGGCCCTGAGGCCTGGTTATTGGAGTGGGGTCGTGTGTCCTTGCTTGTCCTTGGGGCCCAGAGAAAGTGATGTTGAGGCTGCAGAGAGTGGAGGAGTAAAGCTGCCAAAGCCAGTGGCTTCCTGTGTGGTCCTCACAGGCAGGAACAGGGAGGGGGAGGTGTCTATGGTAGATGGAGTATGGCCTTGGGGAGACCATGGGGGGGTACAGCGTGGGCCTGGGGTCCCCAAGCATGTGGCCTCGCCACCACCAGGTGGGCTGAAGTTACCTGGAGCAGGTCCAGGTGCTTGTGCATCCACCTGGCCCCGTGTGTCCCATCCCAATCCTTTGTCACAAAGCCCTGAGGGGGCGGTAGGGAGAGAGGCTGCTGGAAGCTTCAGGCAGCCCTGGGCTGGGAAACAGCTGCTGCCTCAGTCTGCACGTGGGTGCACGCCCAGGGGACCCTGTGCGCCATATGGTCCTGTGCCTTAGAGATGCGTGTGCCCGGGCAGGGGGCCTCTCCATCTGGGGCAGGCCTCAGGATTGCCCTGCTCTCTGGGGGCCCTGGGAAACCGAGGGAAACCCGGAACTGCACTGCCCTTTCTAGGCAGCCTCCTGGGGTCCAGCCTGTGCTCTCTGGATGTGCCCCTGAGCGGACATGTGGGGAGCCTGGAGGGAGCCTGGCCCCGCCCTGTCAGGGACCCCTCTGTGCCTGGTGTGTGTAGCTGGGCAGAGGGCACTGGCTTGAGGGCAGGACACAGGAACACAGGCCTGGCCATGTCCCTGACTCCAGTCTGGCGTCTTTCCTGTTATAGAACCTTTGCTCCTTTGCTGTGGATTGGGGACAATCATCTGATCCCAGGGGAGAGGTGAGGACTCAGTGCCACAAAGAACACCACAGTGGACACGGCAGCAGGCCACATGGCTGGTCGAGCTGTTATTACTGTGGGTCCCTGGGACTCGAGGCTCTTGCCTGCCCACCCTACTCCACCTGCCCAGGTGGCTGGACTTGGTCATAAGCTGGAAGACGCTGGGCAAAGTCCACCACACCAGCGCTGGCCACAGCCCACTCCCAAAGACTCGAAGCTCGGCACCTGGGCTGAGGTCCTGAGGTCCTGAGGACCCTTTGGCATAGGCAGGCCTGCAAATCTGAGCTGTTCTGGATAGAGGCTCTGCCAGCCCCTCCACCCTTCCTTGCAGGCCCCCAGTGGTCCTCATTCGTTGGCAGGATGCTCCATGTTGCTGGGCTCCTGGGCTGGTGCCTGGCTGGGGGACGGCACAGCCCACACCATCTCCTCCAGGCTGCCTTGTGTGGCAGTCAACCCCGGCCGCTCCCGCTGGTTCTCCTTGCTGTGCCAGATGCCGTAGCCAAAATACACCACGAGTCCTGCAAGGGTGGCACAAGCCTGAGGGGCAGGTCCCAGCCCTGCTTCCCTGCTTGCCCTCCTCCTGCAGCCCCCTGGGTCTGAGCCTGGCCCCCACTCACCGATCAGCAGCCCGATGGACAAGCGCATCCAGGCCAGGTAGCTCAGGTGCAGCATGAGGAAGATGTTGAGGAGGATGCTCAGGGCAGGAGTCAGGGGCACCATGGGAACCTGAGGGGACAAGGGCAGGGCTGGGCTGAGCTGCAGGGAAGGGCTGCTGGCCCAGGGCCTGATTTCTCGGGACTCCACAGAGCCTTTCGCTGCCTCTGGAGATTCCGGAGACAAGGGCCCACCCGCCATGCAGAGAGAGGGGTGTGGGGCACTAGCCTCCCCCGCTCTGCGGCCCTGGTGCATCCTGCCACGGCAGAGGAGGAAGGGGCGAAGGGAGCTGGCTGGGCTGAGCACGGTGGGTGCTGGCTGGAGGAAGTACCTGAAAGGTGTCCTGCCGGCGCTGTTGCTGGTGGGCCCCCAGGATGAGGAGACTGAGCAGAAACGTGGCGGAGCTGAGCAGGAGCAGCAGGGTGTAGCCCCAGGGCGGGAGGTGCAGGGCCGAGTGCCCGAAGACCAGCATGCAGTCCAGGGTGATGGCCGAGGCCACCAGAACACCGAATGCCCAAGCCACGGCGGCTCCGGGTCTGCACCCACCCAGGAAGCCGAGGTAGGGCCTCAGGGCTGGTCGCAGCTGCCCGGGCTCAGAGGCTGAGGCCTGCTGTGTGTCCACAGGGCTGCCTGGGCACTGTGAACAGTATGGAGAGGCCTTTCAAAAGCGTAGCATGATCATGCTGGTGGCCACGAAGCTATAGTCCATCAGCGCGTCGATGGACAGGAACTGGACCAGTACTTCTAGGTCTAGAAGCAGTGCCAGGAAAGCCATAAGGACCCTGAACACCAGGAGGCCCACCACGGGCACCTGCATGCGGGGGTGCACGTGGGCAAACACCTGGAAGAAGAGCCCATCGGTGGCCATGTCACAGACCATGCGTGGCACGAACCAGAGGATGTTGAACAGGAGAGTGGTCATGGCTGTGGAAGAGGATGGGAGCCATGGTGGACAGGCCCACCAGGGGCCACTGCTGGGACCCAGGGCATGGGTGGCCCCTTGGGAAGATGGGCATGAGTTTTTCTGGGCTCTCAGAGTGAGACTGAGTGTATGTGGGTGCTGGATTGTTACCCCTCACCACCCAGGAATGAGATACCCCAGTTTAGGTGACAGACCCACTGGAGAATCTGATGAGGGCTGAGTCCCTCTGCCTGGAAGGATCTGGAAGCACAT
>NW_025795637.1:0-1633 GCF_021613505.1 Equus quagga
CAGGAAGGGGAGGGGAGGACTGGGCAGAGGGCAGTGGGGGTGGCAGCGGTCAGGATCTGCAGGGACTGGGTGGCCACCATCACGGAAAGGGAGCCTCCCAGGGTGGCAAGCAAGGGCTGGCAGAGTCTGTTGGTATCACCTGTGAAAGCTCAGTCTGGCTGCTGCATGGAACACACCTGGGGGCCCACAGGAAGACCACAGGAACAGTGGGGGCAGCAGGGAAACCGTCACAGATGGAATGGACCAGAGGGAGGGGCGGGGGTTGTCGAGCCAGGTCCAGTGTTGGCACTGGGGACGTCATGGCCTCATTGGATGAAAAGAGGCCCCCCTGGGAGAGGGAGAGGGTTCCCTTGGACGAGGTGGGTGTGCACCAGGAGGCAGCTATGCTGGAGCAGGTGTCCCTGGGGTACAGTGTGGGCATCAGCAGAACAGAGGAAATGGGGGCTGTGGAGGATCTTGGTGGAGGGAGGAGGGCCAGAAGGCAGCATGAGATGGGCAGAGGAGGAGCCAGCCCACAGGGCCCAGGGGAGGGAGGGAGCATTCAGGAGCTCCAGGCCCTGCCACCATGCCCCCACCCCTCCCTCAAGCTCAAGCCTTGATTCCCCAGACCCTCCACTCTTCTGGATGTGCCTTTGTAAATGCAGTCCTTCCAGCCCGGCTTCCTGACCCATCCTCCTATCCACCTGGAAACCTCTTACACATCCCCAAGAGCCTGTCCAGGGCCACTCCTCTCTCACGCCCTTCCTGAGCCCGGCCCTGTGACAGCGCCAGCACCCCTTCTGGCATCACATCCCCTCTTGCACACACTCGCTGCAAGGGTAGGGTCAGAGGTGTCCGTGCCTGGTAGCAGCACCCAGGCACCCACTTGTGGTGGCTTCACAAAGTTGCCATGTTCCACACCCTGTTCCCCAGCCCCTCGATCTGTGTCACGGAAAGCCTTTGAATTTGGTGATGACGGAAACCTGGGGATCCAGGTCCTGCTCCTGGTAGCCTTTTTTGGCGAGGAGGGCCCACCTGGGGAGGAGGCGATGGGCAGTGTGGCATGTCCCCCCAACACAGTGAGCAGCAGCAGAGCTGGCCCTGCTCACTCAGCCCCTACACACCCTGTAGGCTCCCAGCACAGCGTTCAGGCCCCACCTCTTATCCAACCTCATTTCCACCCAAACACCCTGCACAGGCCAGACGTTGCGGTCACGCATCAGAGAGCCATGCGCTCAGACTGAGCTGCCCACCTCCTCCCTCACCAGCCCTCACCCTCCCCTGCCCCGGCCACACCAGCTCCTCCTCAAAGGCTCCCCTGACCCAGCACAGCTGGTGGCCTTTCTCAGGGGCCTCAGGGCTGCAGCTCTCACAGGGGTCAGGGACTACCTCCTGCCCTCCCGGGGCCTCCTGGGCAGGGCGAGACCATCCTGCTCTGTGCCCAGAGCCCAGCACGGGACTGGGGACAAGGCCCAGGAAAGGAGGCAGGAGGGCACACAGGAGGACACAAGCACATGGCTCACTCTTGTCCCTACTTGCCTCTAGACAGACGGAGATCCTTCCTTCTGCCCCTCCCCTGTCCCAACATGCCCCCTCCACCACTGCCCGCCCAGCCCCTGGAGAGTCAGACCCCCAACCCTCAGCCCAGCAGGAC
>NW_025795638.1:0-1633 GCF_021613505.1 Equus quagga
GTCCTGCTGGGCTGAGGGTTGGGGGTCTGACTCTCCAGGGGCTGGGCGGGCAGTGGTGGAGGGGGCATGTTGGGACAGGGGAGGGGCAGAAGGAAGGATCTCCGTCTGTCTAGAGGCAAGTAGGGACAAGAGTGAGCCATGTGCTTGTGTCCTCCTGTGTGCCCTCCTGCCTCCTTTCCTGGGCCTTGTCCCCAGTCCCGTGCTGGGCTCTGGGCACAGAGCAGGATGGTCTCGCCCTGCCCAGGAGGCCCCGGGAGGGCAGGAGGTAGTCCCTGACCCCTGTGAGAGCTGCAGCCCTGAGGCCCCTGAGAAAGGCCACCAGCTGTGCTGGGTCAGGGGAGCCTTTGAGGAGGAGCTGGTGTGGCCGGGGCAGGGGAGGGTGAGGGCTGGTGAGGGAGGAGGTGGGCAGCTCAGTCTGAGCGCATGGCTCTCTGATGCGTGACCGCAACGTCTGGCCTGTGCAGGGTGTTTGGGTGGAAATGAGGTTGGATAAGAGGTGGGGCCTGAACGCTGTGCTGGGAGCCTACAGGGTGTGTAGGGGCTGAGTGAGCAGGGCCAGCTCTGCTGCTGCTCACTGTGTTGGGGGGACATGCCACACTGCCCATCGCCTCCTCCCCAGGTGGGCCCTCCTCGCCAAAAAAGGCTACCAGGAGCAGGACCTGGATCCCCAGGTTTCCGTCATCACCAAATTCAAAGGCTTTCCGTGACACAGATCGAGGGGCTGGGGAACAGGGTGTGGAACATGGCAACTTTGTGAAGCCACCACAAGTGGGTGCCTGGGTGCTGCTACCAGGCACGGACACCTCTGACCCTACCCTTGCAGCGAGTGTGTGCAAGAGGGGATGTGATGCCAGAAGGGGTGCTGGCGCTGTCACAGGGCCGGGCTCAGGAAGGGCGTGAGAGAGGAGTGGCCCTGGACAGGCTCTTGGGGATGTGTAAGAGGTTTCCAGGTGGATAGGAGGATGGGTCAGGAAGCCGGGCTGGAAGGACTGCATTTACAAAGGCACATCCAGAAGAGTGGAGGGTCTGGGGAATCAAGGCTTGAGCTTGAGGGAGGGGTGGGGGCATGGTGGCAGGGCCTGGAGCTCCTGAATGCTCCCTCCCTCCCCTGGGCCCTGTGGGCTGGCTCCTCCTCTGCCCATCTCATGCTGCCTTCTGGCCCTCCTCCCTCCACCAAGATCCTCCACAGCCCCCATTTCCTCTGTTCTGCTGATGCCCACACTGTACCCCAGGGACACCTGCTCCAGCATAGCTGCCTCCTGGTGCACACCCACCTCGTCCAAGGGAACCCTCTCCCTCTCCCAGGGGGGCCTCTTTTCATCCAATGAGGCCATGACGTCCCCAGTGCCAACACTGGACCTGGCTCGACAACCCCCGCCCCTCCCTCTGGTCCATTCCATCTGTGACGGTTTCCCTGCTGCCCCCACTGTTCCTGTGGTCTTCCTGTGGGCCCCCAGGTGTGTTCCATGCAGCAGCCAGACTGAGCTTTCACAGGTGATACCAACAGACTCTGCCAGCCCTTGCTTGCCACCCTGGGAGGCTCCCTTTCCGTGATGGTGGCCACCCAGTCCCTGCAGATCCTGACCGCTGCCACCCCCACTGCCCTCTGCCCAGTCCTCCCCTCCCCTTCCTG
>NW_025795639.1:0-17775 GCF_021613505.1 Equus quagga
AGGCATAGACTCAGATATGATCAGACAGCTTTTGAGAAACAAAGATTGGACTTTATGAAATAAAGCCACTTGGAAATATTGGCCTGGTACCTTGTTTACAGGGTTCCCAGCAAGCTTACTGGGTAAGTAAAGAAGGTCATTTATCTGGCAGGTGCAAGGAACCTCAATATTTTGGGGAACCTCAAAAGAAGAGAATAACTCACCCAAATCTGTAGGCGTTACAGGTTTTGTCTGATAAGTCTTTGGCTTGGCTTTCCTGGCCTCAAGAGGCCTTTAAAATTCAATCTGAGATTCCTTATTAAAAGTTCCAGCAAAGCAGGTTTACAAGAGCCTATATGATCAATTGCTATTCTTGCTGCACTTATGTAAATAATTGGGCCAAATTTATTGAAACTAAACTTATTTTGTGAACCAGTTAGTCTTAATTTGGCTACCTTTGGGAAAAATGAGGATGATTTTAGAGAGAAAAATTATGTTTCAGTAGAAACTATAGTACACATTTGCAGATATTAGATTCTAGTTTTGTTAACTGTCTGAGTATTTTGTTTTCTGCCTGTAAATTGAACTGGATCCTGAATTCTTCTAGTCTTCTGAAATATCTGGCTACAAATCTCCAAACTAATGTTTTCGATTTTTTCCCTCATTTTTATTTGAAATCATGGAGAACTAAAACCACCTTTGTTCCTGACCCCTAAAAACTAAAGCTGGACAACTAGATTTAAACTTAAGAGACATCACCACAATAACATGCCTGTTGCTATGTAAGCCACTCAGAAGGATACCTGAACACTCAATGACATCATCAGAAACACTTCAAACAGCAAAAGATGCTCTGACTCTGACATCTAAAAATCTTCTTGACTGGCTGCCCCCTAGGCTCAGGAACTGGTTTGTAATTTGCTCCAAATATTAACCTTGTTTTTCTTTTTGTTTCCATAGAAATGCCTCTGTTAAATACTTGATTCCCTACTTCCACAGTATAGGCCTAGCTTTGGGGGCCCACCTGCATCACTGCCTCCTAAAATGAATTTAACTGGACTGATCTATTATCAGGACAATGAGATGGAACAATCTACCACCTCAGCTTCTGGACTATGAAACTTCTTAAAGTTTAAAAGGTGGGATTGTGGGGGGTCAGAATTGGCCACCCCAAAATGCGTCTCTTTGGCATAAGGATTATTTGGGGCTGGTTACTTTTAAGAAACTACAGACAGGGGAACAGTTCTGAAAACCGAGTAGAAGTTGTCCTTTGTAAGAGACATTTATATTTGTAAGGGAACTTTCATTTGTGAAGTTATCTCCCTCTCTGTACAAGGAATAAGAGGATGATCTTATCTCTAGAAACTCTAATCAATGTGGAAGGCAAGGACTTAAATCTGCATACTAACCTTACTGTTTACTGTGCTTTTCTGGTAAATTCCCATAACTGACTCCCCCTACCCCCAACATTGTCCTCTGTCTTTAGCTGAAGATGGTATTTAAGCTGGCAGCCTTGGCCACATGGTCAAGTTACCCAGTTTTCCTGAGTTTCTTCCATGTATACATGTTACAAAGCTTTGTTTGATTTTCTCCTGTTATTCTGTCTCATGTCAATTTAATTCATAGCCCAGCCAGAAGGATCCAGAGTGGCTAGAGGAATTGTCTTGCTCCCTGACACGCCTCTATGACAAGAGGTCCTGGTGTAGCTCTGGGGCTCATCATTTGAAGGGAAAAGCCAGATGGGGATGAGAGAGAGGGAGGGTGACTGTGTACCCCCACCCTGAGCTATGGGGACTACTCAAGACATGATGCCCCAGGCTTCTGCTTGTCCAAAAAAGGGCTTGCATGTATGTGTGTGTGTGTGTGTGTGTGCAGTGAGGAATCACTGCAGAAGAATGCAGTGGACTCAGCAATTCCCAGGGAACAAAATATAGATAGAAGGGAAAGAGAAAGAAGGGGACAGGGAGGCTGGAATAGGAGAGGGAGGAGGAGGGACTTGGGCAGAGACCCCGCCCCCAGCCCACATGACTCAGGAGGCTCTCCTGCCCAGGAGGAGGCTCAGCACAGAGCGCAGAAGGACAGCAGTGCTTGTGAGCCTTTCTGGGGCATAAGCTCTTCTCACGGAGGGAAGGTCAGAGCAAGCAGCAGACGCCATGGAGACCCCTTCAGCCACCACCCACAGAGGGCACATCCTACATGGGTTCCTGCTGGCAGGCGAGAGAGGGCAATTCCCTGAGGGTGGGCTGGAGACGGGAGAACAGAGAACTTCTGGGGTCTCCTGGGGAGGACAGGGCTCTGAGAGGGGACAGAGGTCTTCTGTTTGGACACGATGGGAGAGGACATGGGAGCAGAGTAGGATTGGGGGAGGGGACCCAGCAAAAGGAAAATCTCATGATCTGGAAGGGGTGAGGGGCAGGAAAGCCTCAACTGCTGTACCTATTCAAGTTAGGTATCACTGGCCAATAATATTTGAAATTTGATGATAATACTAATAATTTATTAGAGGATGACAGCAGAAAAAACTTAACTCGGGACACTAAAAATTGTCTTTACCCACAACCCTCAGAAATTGACAAATAAACACCAGGATGTGGAGGGCCCTGGGAACACTCGTCCATTCACCCACAGGTGTTTGCAGCCCATTCCAGGCCTTAGGGGAACAAGATCAGAGAAGTCCCTGCCCTCAGGAACTCACACCCTGTGGGGATGAGGAGAGAGAAGCAAGAGATCTAGAATGTGATGTCAAGGACTGACATTGTCATGAACGGAAGAGAGCAGGGAAAGGTCAGAAAGTGAAGATGGAGGGTCTTCAGAACAGATGGTCAGGGAAGGCATCTCCCAAGGATGCCTGTGAGAGTGAGCAGGGTGCTGAGGGCAGGGAGGGAGTGAGCTGGGCAGACACCCGAGGAAGAGTGTTAGGAACTGAGGAAATAAGAAGTTCAAATGGGCTGAAGTAATGGTGGTCATGTTGCTGAGCTTGACCAGTGGACACACACACACACAAACTCCAAGTCTAAGACATGAAGAGACCTGCTCAGGACCCAGGGCCTCATCTTTCCATCCCAATATATATGCCCAAATATTGATTGATCTCTCTCTCTTCCCTCCTAGTCTCACTCTTAACCTTCTGGAACCTGCCCACCAGTGCCAAACCCATTATTGAATCAGTGCCGACCAATGCTATTACAGGGATGGAGGTTCTTCTCTTTGTCTACAATCTGCCTGAGGATCTTGCAGGCTGTGCCTGGTACAAAGGGGACAAAGTAGATCCCAAACTTGAAATTGCATCATTTGGAATAAATACATCAAAAATTACCCCAGGGCCTGCATACACCAGTCAACACAAATTATACCCCGATGGATCCCTGCTGTTCCGGAACGTCATCCCAGAGAACACAGGATACTACACCCTACTAGTCACGAGGAAGAACTCCCTAGTTGATACAGCAATTGGACAGCTCCACATATACTGTGAGTGATTCCTCTCTGTCCTCCGGGTGTTGGGTGGGATGATTCTACTTCACACACACAGGATTGACAGGCCTGGACTGGGCCTACATCCCCCTCTGCATTATGTCTCATGTACAGATTTGAACATTTACTGCAGGACACAAACAGTGGAGAAAAACATCAAAAGCTTGGAATTTCTTTCCTGGAATCTGGACCCTGTAGACATCCCCTCCAGAGAGATGGGCTGGGCTAACTCAGCAGAGGGAGATGAGTCTCAGTGCAGCCCCTTGGGGTGCTCTCTGGGACCATGGCCCTGAGGTAGATCCTGCAGGATCAGAGCCTGGCCTGAGGGGCCCCGTGGGATCCGCACAGAGAAACTCAGCCCTGAGAAGTCCCTGTCCGGACACCTGTCCCAGGGCTACTGACTCCAGTGACCCTGGGGAGCCTGTGCTAGGGCTGAGTTGTGGCCTCCTGGGCAGGGCTGACAGGGAGCAATGTTTTCCCGGCCATCCCAGTCCCAAGGCTCCTGAGCTGGTCACCAGCCAGGGCTCAGCCCCAAGAGCCACATCTGGGCAGGGACACAGCCTGATCCTTCACCTGAGACTCAGCATGGAGAGCACAGGTGGACAAGGTCCCCAGGCCATTAGCTGACAGCCCTGGGGACCTTAGCAGACTCCAGAGGAAGGTCAGTTCCCCAGGGAGGAACAGAGGAGAGAAGATGCTGCTGGCAGCTCCTCACCCACCAGGGATCAGGTCCAGGGGCATTCTCTCTTGGAAAGTAACAACAACAGATGCCACTTATTCAAGAAGCTCCCCTCTACCAAGATTAAGTGAATATTTTAAGGTTAACTCACTGACGACCTGCAGCCAAATATTTATCCTACTTCGTTGAGGGGAAACTGAGGCACAGAGAGATATCATCTCTGAATCAGAGTCACATAGACCATGAGGGGCAGATCAGTCACAGGAAGACACAGCCCCATCCTCCCTTTCAGCAAAGGGGCCTTATTAGGTGTGTGTGGACCCCAAGACAAGCTGTCAGTTCAAGTCCTTTCTTCTTAGGCATCCCCAGCACAGAGAGAGACATTCTGGTCTAGGGGGTGGCAGCAAATGGAGAATTCATCCGTGTTTACTCAAGAACTAAATTACCTGCATCAACAATCAGTCAGTGCAGGGAACATCCAGACCACCACCTCAAGTGGCCCATCCACACCTCTCTGCACTGGACTTGATGTTACTTATTTGTTTCCTGATGTGTTGGGGTGACTGCCACTGGAGTCTAAAGGAAAAGACTTTGACATCTCACTTGCCACTCTACACCTGTGTCCAGCACAGGACCCACATGGAACAAACTCTCATTATTCTGCTGATGAAGGAGGAAGGAATGAATGGTGAATGAACGAATGACCCAAATTCTCTTCAGAGACTGGAATCTGGATGCAAAGTCTTTGGAATTTTCTCCACCCAGGACAGGTTCTCTGACCCTCCAGGGGGCTGAAGCCCATGTGTCAGACCTGTTACTGCTCTCTAGGGAAATACTCCTTCCCACAGTTAGTCTGAGACCCTGAGGTATTGATCATAATTTTCACATATGAAAGAATTTAAACTTCTCCTCAAATTTCTGTGTCTTTACCACCAAACACAGATGGTCCACAAGTATGAGATTTGCAGCAAGTTCAGAGACAGAAGAGAAATTAAAGACCAAGGGCAGAGGTCAGGTTCTGCTGCCAAAGCCAGGCAGCTCCTGCCTGTCCCCTCACTCTTTTCTGGAACATTCTTTGGACTTTATCATTTATTGAGTCACTGGCTCATGTCTGTCACAGTCACCTGAGAAGATCTGATCCACTTCTTTTCCCTAAGGCCTGTGTACTCACCTGACCACCTGACTTGCTCCTGGTCCTCATGTGTTGTTTACGCTCAAACCACAGACCCACCTTACCCATCTGTAGAAGAATCTGGAATATGGTACCTCAGAGAAAACATACCTCACTGGGTGATGGAGGTGTCTTCAGTGGGAAGGAATCAGCCCTGGTTGCCCAGGCAATCAGCTGATCAGTGAAGAACCAGCAGAGGCATGGAGGGTTGCCTTAGGGGGGCTCTCTAATTCTCATCCTCTTTCTTTTCAAGACCAAACCCTGCTAACACACTGACACTTGAGAAAGTCCGTGCTTTCTCCCAGACAAAGAGCAGGTGGCTTTACATTCTCTGAGTTCTATGATCCTCATGCATTTGTCTTGAGGTACACAAACCTGCCTTATTCTTTCAAGGACTCAGGTTAACTGAGAGGTGAGATGCCAACTCTGATTTGCCCATTGTTCAATCAGGTTATTTGGTTTTGTAGCTGTTTTTGTGTTTAGCAGTTCTTTGTATATTCTGGATATTAACCTCTATTGATATATAATTTGCAAATCTTCTCTCCCATTCCAAATGTCACTTTTCTCCCTGTTGATTGTGTCCCTTAGTGAACTGAAGGGTTTTTTTTTTGATGAAGTACAATTTATCTGTTTTTCCCTTTTTTGCCTCTGTTCTTAGTGTCACATTCAAGAATCCACATGATTGTCACATGACAATCCAATGTCATGAAGATTTCCCCCTATATTTTCTTCTAAGAGTTTTATGGTTTTAGCTCTTACTTAAGAATCTGAGCCATTTTGAGTTAACTTTTGCATATGGTGGAAGACAATGGTCCAACTTCATTCTTCTGCACGTGGATATCCGATTTTCCAACACTGTTTGTTGAAAAGACTGTCCTTTCTCCACTGAATGGGCTTGGTTCCCTTGTCAAAATCATCTGATCACATACTCAAGAATTTATTTCTGCATCTCTATTGTATCCCATGGCCTATATGTCTGTCTTTATGTCAGTGCTACACTATTTTGATTCTTTAGCTCTGTGGTAAGTTTTGAAATCAGAAAGGGTGTGTCCTCAAATTTTGTTCTCCTTTTTAAAGATTGTTCTAATTATTCAGAGCCTCTTGAATTTTAGGTTGGAATTTTTGATTTTGCAAAAATTTCATTGGGATTTTCATAAGGATTATATAAATATGCAGACACTTTCGGGTATATTGGGAGCTTAACCATATTGATTCTTCCCATCCATGAACAAGAACTTCTTTCCATTATTCATGCCTTCTTTAGTTTCCTTCAGGACATTTGGGAGTTTTCAGGATATACATCCTTCCCTTCCTTGGTTAAGTTTATTCCCAAGTATTTTATACTTTTTCATGTTATCAAAAATGGATTTGTTTTCTTAATTTCTTTTTTGCATTGTTCATTGTTATTGTATATAAATGTAACCGATTTTGAGTGTTGATTTTTGTCTCCTGCAACTTTGCTGAATTTGTTTATTGGTTCTAACACTTTGTGCATGTGTATGTGGGTGGATGGGTGAAATCTTTAGGATTTTCTACGTATAAGATTATGTCTTCTGCTAAAAGAGATCATTTTTCTTCTTCCTTTCCAATTTGGATGCCTTTTATTTCTTCTTCTTGCCTCATTGTTGTGGCTAGGACTCCTGCACTATGTTGAATGGAAGTGGTGAAAGCAACATCCTTGTCTTGTTCGTGACTTGAGAGGAAAGTTTTCTGTGTTTCACTGTTGAGTGTGATGTTAGACCTTTCCTTTATTACTGTTGTCATATTGAGTAGTTTCCTTCTATACCTAAGAGTCTCTGTCTTTTGTTAAAACCCTAACACCACTTCTCTCTAGAGATTTCCTTCCCTGTGACATTCAATCCGTAGACCAGGAAGTAAAAGTCCTCCTCAGAGTAAGAAATCCTTTAGATGAGAAGCTCTTCAGGTCCTAAGGCTGTGAAGACTGGGTGGGGCCATCCTCATTCCCTAATAAATTAGTTAACAAGAACTAAATACCTTCCCACTTTATGTAACCTTCCCTTGGCCCCAAAGAATGACAGAGCTGGCAAGCCTGCCTTCCCCAACATACACGGAAGTGTTCATAGGGAACGGGCCCTGATCTTTTCTCTAGTCAAAGAAAGTTCGAGGGAAAAATCAATGAAAGTTCATGAGAAAAATTCCACCTGATGAGATTGTAGGACATGTGGGATGAGAAGAGGTTCCTGTTGCTGATACTACAGAGATGTCCAGGGGAATTGATCAGGGACCATCCAGGGGTGATATAGGGGTCAAAGAGGGAGGTGGTGCCCCCTTCCTACAGATCATCACCTGAACAAAGACACTCATCCTTCTACAGGGGCCAGGGCCATCATCTGCATCACCTTTACAGAGTGACTGAGATCTCTGAGGAAGGAGCTGGTCCCAGGCCCCAGGCCCACTCTCAGTCAGTCACCTCCTCTGTTTCTCCACAGACCCAGTGTCAAAGCCCCTCATCCGAGTCAGCATAGAACATAAGGACCCCAGTCACAGAACATAAGGACCCTGTGTATCTGACCTCCCTCACAAATGACACCAGGATCTCCACCCAGTGGTTCTTTAATAACTAGAGCCTGTGGCTGACAGAGAGGATGAAGCTGTCCCAGGACAACAGCACTGTCACCATACACACTCTCAGGAGGGAGGATGCCAGGTTTATCAGTGTGAGGTCTCCAACCCGGTCAGTTCCAGTAAAAGTGACCTCCCCAGGCTGGATGTGAGGTATGAGTCTGACCCTCAGGCCCTCTTACCCTCATCTATGCTATTAAACTCTGAATAGATTTTTTTCTTATCTGTAAAATGATGGTTCTGAAGCATTTTTCAAGTAGAGTTGCTGTAATAGCCAATGATGAAGGTGGAAATTCCATAGAATACTCGCATTGAGTCAATAAATGCAGAACAATGTGAACTGACTTTGTCATTATTGTTGGCTTAAGGTCACATTCCACTCCAGATCCCAGTTCTTGTGGGTCTCACTGGCACCATCGCCACAGCAGAAGGACAGGTGGTCGTTGTGCAATGAGGGGTGGGAGCCCATGATAAGCTCTCAGGAATCACAGCTCTATCCCTCCTCCAGTGGATGGCACCTGGACTGTGACACAGACAGTGGGAATAGATAGGAGGACATCCATGGGGGTATCAACATTGATCTTTTTCTCCCCATCTGATTCTTCTCAAAGAATTCCTAAGGTCTTCCTCAGTATCTTTATTTTCATGGCAGTAGACTTATTGTGTAGGATCAGTACAACCCTGTCCTCCTTGTTACTAGAATATCAATGGAAAACTTGCTGTTAGACCCTCAGCTCTGAATCAAATGTCCTAGTGGAAAACGATGCCCATGGGATCAGATATGACCCACACTTTAAGGAGCTAAGGTTGACTTGATGGGTATGTTGGGGATCTGGAGAAGAGAAGATGTCACTCAAAGCTGTAGAGACTGCAAGTGAGTCCTGAGGTTCAGGCTTCTTAGTGTCAAGAAGCTGTTAAAAGTCCCATCTGAGGTTCCTTAGGAAAACCTGCATCAGAGGAAACTGTGTGGTGAGTGTGCAATCCCACAGCACCTGTGCAAATAATCAGGCCAAATCCAGTGAGAGCAGCCTTGTTTCAGGACAAAGAACACTCTTCCATGGAGACAATCTTTCTTGAAAAGGAAGGTGACTATCAGAGATCTATTGTGTTTCCATGGAAAAGTCCAGCAAGCACAGCCTCCTGATGATCAGATTCTGGCCCTGTTCACCGTCTCTCTTCTGTTTTGCACCTCTGTACAAATTGCAGGGAACTGATGGAGATTCAGACTGGGTCTTGGCTGATAGAGATGGAGTTGCATTTCCCTCCCGCTGTGCAGAAAGCAGTTTTGTCATGACCTAGAGGCCTGATGTTCCCCTCAGACTCCCTCAACGTTAGACAGTTCTTCCTCACTTTAGGCCCCTGGCCTCCATCTTCTCAGAGCATTTCCTTTCGAAATGTAATTGCAATCTGTCATTGCAGATTCTTTCTCTGCCCTTTTGAAATGTACATGTCTCCTTCAAATTTTCTTCCCGGTTTTAGGACCCAGGGACCTGGAAGGTGCCACAGTGGCTCTAACCCCCACAGTGTCCTCATTCCACACACATTGTCACCTCACCTTCAAGGAACAAGATCACACAGATATTTAAAGATATTTTGTCATAAAACCCAGCAACTCCAGTGTTCAAGCAGGTCCTTGCAACATCAGCCACTCCCACGTTCACAATGGACCACTCTGTTTGGGACCTTCCCTAGCCTTTGGCACAGGCCAAACATATGTGTCCTTATTTCTTTGCTTTCTTTGCTGTTTTAACAAATGCCATGTGCCTATTCTAAAGAGAGTCCACAAACAGAACCTGGGAAATGGTAAATAGAATCTATCTTCTGGTTCTGTTTCCTTTCCTACTCACTTTGGTCTCTAGGATATTTGGCTGAATCCTTGGAGACCCAGTCACAAGGTGGAGTGGGGGTAAGCAGAGGTAGGTATTGAGGGGTGGCAGGGAGGGGTGGGCTCTACACAGAGTCCGGATGAGAAACAGCGAAGCCTGGGTGGGGTTAGGGGGTGTTCAGCATGATTTACCATCTAGAGGGGCCATGCAGGACTGCTCTCTTGGGGGCTCCAGGATGAAGTGAGGTTTCTGAATGAAAGGCTGACATACTTGTTGAGTGGGAAGCAACTAGAGCTGGTGGGTTGAAGTTGGGGGTGCCTTTCTTCTAGACTTGGATGGGAATGAGGGGTGAGACATAGGGTTAGGAAGAAGAATAAGATTCTTGAAGACTCATTGGTGCCCTGACATTGGGGACAAGAGGAAGTGCCAGATGTACAGGCTGAAGAGGACATGGGATAGACAACAAGGGGGAGAGGGAAGTGAGCATCCAGTGGGGGCTAGGAGTCTGGAGACCAACGAAGGACTGGAGGATGGAGAACACCATGAATACTGAAGATTAGAGCTGAGGGCATTTGGGGAGTCAGGTCAAGAAGGGAGTTTGAGCACAGGGTAGTCAGACTAGAAAAGGGATCTGAGATGGAGCCTAGGGGAATGTGGTGAACACAGGGCAGGGGTCACAGTGAGCAGCAAATTGAGGACCAGAGTTTTCCACTCTCCAGTTCAGACCAGTTGAGATATGTGCAGGTTGTTTTCAAAGCCTGGGAGCACTGTGGGAAAGCCAGATCTCACCCTTCTACTCCTGAGACCTCTTTCAGCTGAGTCAACAAGTGAACCATGTCCCCATGGGGTTTGTATGTGAGTGAGGCAGGCTGAATAGGAACCTGGGGACAGGCAGGAGAGGGCAAATGTGGAGGTGGGGATTGAGGCAGAATGAAGCTGGAGTACGTGGAATTTTCCTTCTTTGTTGACTTATCAGAGTGAACTTCCTGTGAGTCCACAGGTGAGAGCTGTGTGACAGCTGTCAGTGAGGAGTGGAAGGTGCCGTGGCAGTCTGGAAACCTGTCCTCCTCTAATCCAGGATGTGCCACTGCCATTTGTGATGCATCTGCTCTCCCCACCCAATCTCATGTGATAGAACCCAGGACATGATGGGGAGTTCTGGCTCCCTGGTCATATTACGTCCCATGTTCAGACACTCCATCTCTCCTGAGTCCTAGAAACAGGTCAGGAGCTGTTTTTCTATTGTTGTAGAAGGCATGGGCTTGCTCATAAGCCTAGGAGTCTGCATGGAATTCTCTCATTAGGTCCTGCTGGAGGCTCCACAAAGCACTTTTCATCGTTCTAATGTAAGTTGGATGGAGATACATGTGCAGGAACTTGTCCTTTCCTCTGGAGGGTGTGTCCAGCATGCCCCAGACTATTGGAGCCCTAAAACCTTCATAGTTGTAGCAGATCCCTGAATGGTCACAGATATGGATGGCCCTACAGCCCATGGAACTTTCACATTTGGCTTAAAGTGTTGATAACTAGAGCTGATCCTGTCACTGATGTCATTGTCTTCCATCATCAGTATCAGCAGCCATCCACTTCCACCCTTTGGAGCACATGTGTATTATTAAGGTGTTCAGAATAATGCTATTTCTTGTTCATCATTGGTGGGAAAGCTTCTAGTTCTCACCATTAAGTAAGACATGAGCTGTATGTCTGTAGGTTTTTTGTTTTGGGGGTTTTTATGGTGAGGAAGATTGTCCCTGAGCTAACATCTGTGACAATCTTCCTCCACTTTGTATGTAGGATGCCACCACAGCATGGTTCAATGAGCAGTGTGTGGGTCCACACCCGGGATCTGAAGCTGTAAACCCCAGACCACTGAAGCAGAATGTGCAAACTTAATCACTACACCACCAGGCCAGCCCCGCTGAAGATTTTTATGACTTGAGTTTGGAGCAGAATTGACTTGGAGGATGAATTCATCCATTTCCTCTGCTAGGCAGGGCCACCTTCATGGGCTCATAATCTGTAAAGTCACTTAGAAGGGCCTGCAGTAGGTTTAATGCCCTGCTTTTGCCATCTTGAAATTCTTCACGATTTTTGAAGAAGGAGCCCTGATTTTCACTTTTCACTGAGTCCTGAATTTATATAGTTGGTTCTGCCCCTGGGAGTGAACATGGGTAGATGGGCTCCCTTTGGAAAAAGAAAAATTTTGGCCTTATTGGGGCAGCACCACCACAGCATAACCTGGAGGGTTGTGAAGAGAGATAAGGAGGAATTTGGTTTTTTCTACTCTGTTTGTGTCATTATAAGTCTCTATCTGCCCCCCACCACCCCTCACCTCTGTAGCTTATACAAGAAAGTTAGATGTACTTGGGAGATTCAAATTTTGGGTTCCACATCCAAGGGGGAATAAAAGAAATCACAGCTAGTTGGTTCAAATGTGAATAACATTCAATAGATGTCATAGAGTCCACACTGAATGTTGGTCTTAGGAAAGCACTGGGAAGACTGGGACAGGAAGGGGGTGTGTTATGGTGATGGGGAAGAAAGGAGCTGAGTCTTCATCTTCCAAGAGGGGCGACCTTAGATAATGCCTGAAAGTGGAAAATCAGTAAGTAGCCTCTCAGAGCATGTGATTCAGAGATGACTTTGGCTCCATCCAGAGGAGCTGCTGCTGTTTGGGGCTGATCTCCTCAGTGTGGCCCAGATAGGAGATGCCAGGACCTTCCTGGGATCGCTGAATAGAAACACAGAGACACTGGGCTTATCACAGCCAAGTCCAGTGTTGTCACAAATACAAGCAAGAGAACATCTGACAGGAGGGATCCAGCACTGGTTTTATTTACACTGTGAATATCAAGAAAAAAAATGATAATCATTGTTCTGGCTGCAGTGTGCAGCATGACAGGTTAAAATCTCCTTGAGGTTGTATGTCTTTCACATCAAAACACTGTGCCCCCTCTGGGAAAGACTTACACAGCTGATTAATATTCTTCCAAGAAGCCCAAATGTCTTCAGTCTTTGTCCATGTGACATATGATGGGCATCTGTTTGTATTTTTTATATCAGGAGCATAGAATTGAAATGTTATAATCCTTGGTTCATGACCCAGTGAAATCACCAGTCCCTAAATGGCCTGCCTTCCTTTTCTTAGAGAGATATTACTTATTTAACTTTATTTTTTACTTACATATTTGGAATCAGGCTCTAGTTACAGCTTCCAGAAGATCTCCACAGGCAGAACTGGAAATTCAGCTCACTAAGGAAGCTCTTCCTACTTCTGGGATGAAAAAACTGTGAAATTAAGACCATATGCTGGTGCCATAGCACCTCTGCAGTATGATTCTTCTACCTTTTGAAAGGGCCGTGTAATCTTATTTCAATAGATGATGTCATTAATTATAATGGGCAATATAATGTCATTTATCTAAAATAGTTCATTATATTTTTGTAAAAATATTACTTGTATTAAAGATAAGGCAATTATAAGTTTAAAAACAAGATGATTGTGAAACAAAACCATGGACGTTACTTTATAAGCTACTTTATTTGGAAAGTATGAGAAAGTTCATACCATATAGGCATAAATTAGTAACATATGACAGTTAACACCTGGGTAACCACCCCAAGTCATGAACTAGTTCATTGCCAGCTTCAGAAGTGCCTCTGGGTCCAGTCCTGACCACGAGCTCCTCCCTTGAACCTGGAAGTGACAATTTCCTGAATTCATGGTCATTCTCATAATTTCCTTCACAGTTCAGCCCACACAGCACAGGTGCTGCTGTCCAATGAGCCTAGGCCACAGTGCCCAGCACCATGAACCATCCACAGTCACCACGTCCAACCAGATTGGCAGATGTGACACCAACAGTGCAAATGTCCAGGGTGAGAGGCAGTAGGGACTCCCCCACAATGATGGCTGGGGCAGCATAAATAGGTAAAAATAAGGAGACAGAACTTTATCACAATCAAATAAACAGGTTTTGAAAAGGACAGTTTTTGCAAAAGTTTTTTAACATAAATTCTGAACATTTTGAAATACTTTGATACTTGGGAGGCTGAATAATGGCCACCAAAGGTATCCAGAGTCTCATGCCTGGAACCTGTGATTATCCCTTTATATGGCACAAGGGACTTTGCAGGTGTGATGAAGTTAAGGATCTTGAGATGGGAAGAATATTCTCTATCATCCTAATGAAATCCCAGGGTCCTTCTAAGAGATGGGCAGAAAACCAGAATGAGAACCAGATGTCAGGCCAGAAGCAGTGACAGGAAAGGCCTGTGATGCTGGCCTGATGCAAGGAATGAGGACAGTCTCTAGAAGCTGGAAGTCAAGGAAAGGATGCTTCCTCAGAGCCTCCAGAGAGAGCAGCGACCCGCAGACACCTTGTTGTCAGCCCAGCAAAGCCGGTCATTCTTGGGAAACATACAAACGCCAATAGTGACATCAGAAAGTACACATTCCTGCATGTTTCTGCACAGAGGCAGAAACTTCCATTTCAAAACTTCTATCCACAGCAGGTACACACAGTATTTTCATTTGTAAGCAATAGGGCCTGAGCAGTCCCTGAATATAAAATAAAAATAAAGACTCTGAGGCACAGAGAGTGTCAGGTGTAGTTCAAGGATGGAGGGTCAGAACCAACCCAGGAGAGGTGGACCCTCTGATTACTTGTCAGTGCCACTCAGAGCAGAGCTCAAGACTGGGGCATGAATGGATTCCAAGGAGTACCTGGGAAGGCAGCCCCTTGGGGGTATGGATGGGTAAAGGCAAAAGAGGTGGCAGGGGAGGGGCAGCCTGTAGAGGGGCAAGGGTCTGTGTCCCCAGGGGAAGTGGACAGAGGGAGGGACAGATGCTTCGGGTAAGGAGGAGGGACAAGATGAGCAGACCCACACAGAAAAAGGGTAAGAGACAGGTGAAAGGGAGACAGAATCTAGTAGGGGCTGGGAGTCCAGGGTAAGGAGGCATTGAGAGCATCCAGATACTAAGGAGGCAGAGGGTGGAGCTGAGTGCTTGA
This sequence comes from Equus quagga, assembly GCF_021613505.1. NCBI lineage: Eukaryota > Metazoa > Chordata > Mammalia > Perissodactyla > Equidae > Equus > Equus quagga. The sequence goes on from NW_025795639.1 coordinate 14,725, forward strand.
CCATGAGCACCAGGACGGCAACCAGGAGAGGATTCTGGATGCCAGCCTAGCGAGGAGGGATAGAGGGCATGGGATGGGACATGGTAGAGGGACTGGGTTTGCAGAGTAAGGCCAGATATGGTGAGATGGACAGAGCTGGATCTCAAAGCAGGGTCTGGGATTGGGTCCTGAAAACCTAGAAAATGGAGGAATACCCAGGAGGACTGAGGATGAGCTTGGAGGGAAGGTAACTCTCCAGGGTCAGAGCTATTTCTACACAGTTTTCCTTCTTCATACCTTAAAGAGCTCTACAGTGTAATGTGTTGTTTCAAACACTAATCAAAACTTCCCTGTTAGGATATATTTTTTCCACCATTGGCTGGTTTGTGGCTAAACCTACGAGGATTCAGAATCCTAATTGTGCATGAAGGCAACATGCCCAAATTAGTCCAGTTTTAGGACTTGTCTCCCTCAGGAGCATGGAGCGCTCTCCTCTTATAGCACAAAACAAGGTGCTGAGGATATTTTCAGAGGACAGGGACTACCTGGCAGTGGCTTCAAAAGAGCAAAAGAACCTTCAGGACTGGTTCCCTCTGTTGTTGTCTAACATGACAGGGCTTCATATTGTCATTGTAGAGGTTGGTGTCTACATGCTTTGTTTGGAATGAGGAGGTTAAAGGGCCAGAGCAGTGCAGGCCACATATTTCCAGGTCAGCCCAGGAGAGGTGTCCCCACTGGGCAGTGGTTCCTCTCACACATTTTCCCCCTTGGGTCTCTCTGAACCCCACAGGGGCTCCTTCTTCTATGACTTCAGATCCATCACCACCCAGCACCCTCACCCATGTGTACCTGGAAGGGCAGCCCCTGCATGCCTGGTCAGTCAGACCAATGCAGGCTGTTATGCTGGACATTAGCAAGACAAAATCTGCAAAGACTCACAGAGAGAGGGAAAGTCAGTTCAACATGCCCAGGCAGGTGAGTCCAGTGTGGGGACCAGGGCCCAGGGCTGTGTGTGAGGTTCAGAAATTGTGGTGAGAAATCATATCTCTTGGGGAAATGCAAGTCAAAACTACAGTGAGATACCACTGAGCTGAGGTCTGTCTATTAAGGTTTTTTCTCCACTGTTTCTGTTGTCACTTTGATTAAATAGATAGCTAAGCATTGCTTCCTATTTGACCACGTGTTTTAAAACTTTTTGATATTTTTTTATGAACTTCACCCCCAAATTAAAGTCTTTGGACTTTAAAAAAAAAAAAAAAAAGGAAACTTAGAGAATTTCCAATTAGCCCTGGGACTACTCAAGGAAATTTGTTCTCTCTCTTCCTATAAAGCAGATATTAAACTAATTTGGGCTTATTTGGTATGTTAAATTACATGAGAAGCATTGTCAAATAAGTGATAATAAACCTTTTTAGGTGGTATTATGTGGGTAAATGTTATGATTAAGTGTTTTAAAAATTATCAGTCATAATTCTAGTTACTACCGTAAAGTGTTGTTTGTCATGGAAATTGTTTACCAATTGTCATTTTTAGGTCTTTTGTCAATTACAGATAGCTATTGGTTTACTCTGATGCTTTTGCAAATATGTTTCACCTTCAGAGAAATTCATGGAAAGGACTCTGACATTTGCTCTAGAATACAGTTTTCTGATAGACCTTCAGATCATAAAACTGAATCAGGTAAGAAGCTACAGAACTGTAATGGAGAAACTGATGACTTCATGAAACTACTAAGAAAAGATCAAGATCAAAAGTTGACCACATGGGACTAAATTAACTAAGGATGATTATAACTTTTATGACTTTTCATTTAAAATATTGCTGATTTTTTTAATGTTTTTTAAGATTTAAGGAAACCTTTTCTCCTTCCTCTTAAGCTAACTATGACTTTCAACAATTTGACAAATAATACTTTTGTAAGCAGAATTGAAACATTTATCTTTTTCTCCCAACTTGATCCTGCCAGAATTTGAAAACTCTTAGTGAGTGACTTTTGTTATTTTCATAGTGATATATTTATTTGCACAAGTTCAATAAGAATCTGTTCTCCTTATAACAGGACACAATTGGAAACACTGGTTATATTACCAAAGCTTTGACTGGAAGGTCATATTTGAGAAAAATAGGCATAGACTCAGATATGATCAGACAGCTTTTGAGAAACAAAGATTGGACTTTATGAAATAAAGCCACTTGGAAATATTGGCCTGGTACCTTGTTTACAGGGTTCCCAGCAAGCTTACTGGGTAAGTAAAGAAGGTCATTTATCTGGCAGGTGCAAGGAACCTCAATATTTTGGGGAACCTCAAAAGAAGAGAATAACTCACCCAAATCTGTAGGCGTTACAGGTTTTGTCTGATAAGTCTTTGGCTTGGCTTTCCTGGCCTCAAGAGGCCTTTAAAATTCAATCTGAGATTCCTTATTAAAAGTTCCAGCAAAGCAGGTTTACAAGAGCCTATATGATCAATTGCTATTCTTGCTGCACTTATGTAAATAATTGGGCCAAATTTATTGAAACTAAACTTATTTTGTGAACCAGTTAGTCTTAATTTGGCTACCTTTGGGAAAAATGAGGATGATTTTAGAGAGAAAAATTATGTTTCAGTAGAAACTATAGTACACATTTGCAGATATTAGATTCTAGTTTTGTTAACTGTCTGAGTATTTTGTTTTCTGCCTGTAAATTGAACTGGATCCTGAATTCTTCTAGTCTTCTGAAATATCTGGCTACAAATCTCCAAACTAATGTTTTCGATTTTTTCCCTCATTTTTATTTGAAATCATGGAGAACTAAAACCACCTTTGTTCCTGACCCCTAAAAACTAAAGCTGGACAACTAGATTTAAACTTAAGAGACATCACCACAATAACATGCCTGTTGCTATGTAAGCCACTCAGAAGGATACCTGAACACTCAATGACATCATCAGAAACACTTCAAACAGCAAAAGATGCTCTGACTCTGACATCTAAAAATCTTCTTGACTGGCTGCCCCCTAGGCTCAGGAACTGGTTTGTAATTTGCTCCAAATATTAACCTTGTTTTTCTTTTTGTTTCCATAGAAATGCCTC